>NW_028164685.1:0-116468 GCF_964263955.1 Coregonus lavaretus
CCTAGATAGAGGGGTAGTAGTTCATTGTAACCCTAGATAGAGGGGTAGTAGTTCATTGTAACCCTATATAGAGGGGTAGTAGTTCATTGTAACCCTAGATAGAGGGGTAGTATTTCATTGTAACCCTAGATAGAGGGGTAGTAGTTCATTGTAACCCTAGATAGAGGGGTAGTAGTTCATTGTAACCCTAGATAGAGGGGTATTAGTTCATTGTAACCCTAGATAGAGGGGTAGTAGTTCATTGTAACCCTAGATAGAGGGGTAGTAGTTCATTGTAACTAGATAGAGGGGTAGTAGTTCATTGTAACCCTAGATAGAGGGGTAGTAGTTCATTGTAACCTAGATAGAGGGGTAGTAGTTCATTGTAACTAGATAGAGGGGTAGTAGTTCATTGTAACCCTAGATAGAGGGGTAGTAGTTCATTGTAACCCTAGATAGAGGGGTAGTAGTTCATTGTAACCCTAGATAGAGGGGTAGTAGTTCATTGTAACCCTAGATAGAGGGGTAGTAGTTCATTGTAACCCTAGATAGAGGGGTAGTAGTTCATTGTAACCTAGATAGAGGGGTAGTAGTTCATTGTAACCCTAGATAGAGGGGTAGTAGTTCATTGTAACCCTAGATAGAGGGGTAGTAGTTCATTGTAACTAGATAGAGGGGTAGTAGTTCATTGTAACCTAGATAGAGGGGTAGTAGTTCATTGTAACCCTAGATAGAGGGGTAGTAGTTCATTGTAACCTAGATAGAGGGGTAGTAGTTCATTGTAACCTAGATAGAGGGGTAGTAGTTCATTGTAACCTAGATAGAGGGGTAGTAGTTCATTGTAACCCTAGATAGAGGGGTAGTAGTTCATTGTAACCCTAGATAGAGGGGTAGTAGTTCATTGTAACCCTAGATAGAGGGGTAGTAGTTCATTGTAACCCTAGATAGAGGGGTAGTAGTTCATTGTAACCCTAGATAGAGGGGTAGTAGTTCATTGTAACCCTAGATAGAGGGGTAGTAGTTCATTGTAACCCTAGATAGAGGGGTAGTAGTTCATTGTAACCCTAGATAGAGGGGTAGTAGTTCATTGTAACCCTAGATAGAGGGGTAGTAGTTCATTGTAACCCTAGATAGAGGGGTAGTAGTTCATTGTAACCCTAGATAGAGGGGTAGTAGTTCATTGTAACCCTAGATAGAGGGGTAGTAGTTCATTGTAACCCTAGATAGAGGGGTAGTAGTTCATTGTAACCCTAGATAGAGGGGTAGTAGTTCATTGTAACCCTAGATAGAGGGGTAGTAGTTCATTGTAACCCTAGATAGAGGGGTAGTAGTTCATTGTAACCCTAGATAGAGGGGTAGTAGTTCATTGTAACCTAGATAGAGGGGTAGTAGTTCATTGTAACCCTAGATAGAGGGGTAGTAGTTCATTGTAACCCTAGATAGAGGGGTAGTAGTTCATTGTAACCCTAGATAGAGGGGTAGTAGTTCATTGTAACCCTAGATAGAGGGGTAGTAGTTCATTGTAACCCTAGATAGAGGGGTAGTAGTTCATTGTAACCCTAGATAGAGGGGTAGTAGTTCATTGTAACCCTAGATAGAGGGGTAGTAGTTCATTGTAACCCTAGATAGAGGGGTAGTAGTTCATTGTAACCCTAGATAGAGGGGTAGTAGTTCATTGTAACCCTAGATAGAGGGGTAGTAGTTCATTGTAACCCTAGATAGAGGGGTAGTAGTTCATTGTAACCCTAGATAGAGGGGTAGTAGTTCATTGTAACCCTAGATAGAGGGGTAGTAGTTCATTGTAACCCTAGATAGAGGGGTAGTAGTTCATTGTAACCCTAGATAGAGGGGTAGTAGTTCATTGTAACCCTAGATAGAGGGGTAGTAGTTCATTGTAACCCTAGATAGAGGGGTAGTAGTTCATTGTAACCCTAGATAGAGGGGTAGTAGTTCATTGTAACCCTAGATAGAGGGGTAGTAGTTCATTGTAACCCTAGATAGAGGGGTAGTAGTTCATTGTAACCCTAGATAGAGGGGTAGTAGTTCATTGTAACCCTAGATAGAGGGGTAGTAGTTCATTGTAACCCTAGATAGAGGGGTAGTAGTTCATTGTAACCCTAGATAGAGGGGTAGTAGTTCATTGTAACCCTAGATAGAGGGGTAGTAGTTCATTGTAACCCTAGATAGAGGGGTAGTAGTTCATTGTAACCCTAGATAGAGGGGTAGTAGTTCATTGTAACCCTAGATAGAGGGGTAGTAGTTCATTGTAACCCTAGATAGAGGGGTAGTAGTTCATTGTAACCCTAGATAGAGGGGTAGTAGTTCATTGTAACCCTAGATAGAGGGGTAGTAGTTCATTGTAACCCTAGATAGAGGGGTAGTAGTTCATTGTAACCCTAGATAGAGGGGTAGTAGTTCATTGTAACCCTAGATAGAGGGGTAGTAGTTCATTGTAACCCTAGATAGAGGGGTAGTAGTTCATTGTAACCCTAGATAGAGGGGTAGTAGTTCATTGTAACCCTAGATAGAGGGGTAGTAGTTCATTGTAACCCTAGATAGAGGGGTAGTAGTTCATTGTAACCCTAGATAGAGGGGTAGTAGTTCATTGTAACCCTAGATAGAGGGGTAGTAGTTCATTGTAACCCTAGATAGAGGGGTAGTAGTTCATTGTAACCCTAGATAGAGGGGTAGTAGTTCATTGTAACCCTAGATAGAGGGGTAGTAGTTCATTGTAACCCTAGATAGAGGGGTAGTAGTTCATTGTAACCCTAGATAGAGGGGTAGTAGTTCATTGTAACCCTAGATAGAGGGGTAGTAGTTCATTGTAACCCTAGATAGAGGGGTAGTAGTTCATTGTAACCCTAGATAGAGGGGTAGTAGTTCATTGTAACCCTAGATAGAGGGGTAGTAGTTCATTGTAACCCTAGATAGAGGGGTAGTAGTTCATTGTAACCCTAGATAGAGGGGTAGTAGTTCATTGTAACCCTAGATAGAGGGGTAGTAGTTCATTGTAACCCTAGATAGAGGGGTAGTAGTTCATTGTAACCCTAGATAGAGGGGTAGTAGTTCATTGTAACCCTAGATAGAGGGGTAGTAGTTCATTGTAACCCTAGATAGAGGGGTAGTAGTTCATTGTAACCCTAGATAGAGGGGTAGTAGTTCATTGTAACCCTAGATAGAGGGGTAGTAGTTCATTGTAACCCTAGATAGAGGGGTAGTAGTTCATTGTAACCCTAGATAGAGGGGTAGTAGTTCATTGTAACCCTAGATAGAGGGGTAGTAGTTCATTGTAACCCTAGATAGAGGGGTAGTAGTTCATTGTAACCCTAGATAGAGGGGTAGTAGTTCATTGTAACCCTAGATAGAGGGGTAGTAGTTCATTGTAACCCTAGATAGAGGGGTAGTAGTTCATTGTAACCCTAGATAGAGGGGTAGTAGTTCATTGTAACCCTAGATAGAGGGGTAGTAGTTCATTGTAACCCTAGATAGAGGGGTAGTAGTTCATTGTAACCCTAGATAGAGGGGTAGTAGTTCATTGTAACCCTAGATAGAGGGGTAGTAGTTCATTGTAACCCTAGATAGAGGGGTAGTAGTTCATTGTAACCCTAGATAGAGGGGTAGTAGTTCATTGTAACCCTAGATAGAGGGGTAGTAGTTCATTGTAACCCTAGATAGAGGGGTAGTAGTTCATTGTAACCCTAGATAGAGGGGTAGTAGTTCATTGTAACCCTAGATAGAGGGGTAGTAGTTCATTGTAACCCTAGATAGAGGGGTAGTAGTTCATTGTAACCCTAGATAGAGGGGTAGTAGTTCATTGTAACCCTAGATAGAGGGGTAGTAGTTCATTGTAACCCTAGATAGAGGGGTAGTAGTTCATTGTAACCCTAGATAGAGGGGTAGTAGTTCATTGTAACCCTAGATAGAGGGGTAGTAGTTCATTGTAACCCTAGATAGAGGGGTAGTAGTTCATTGTAACCCTAGATAGAGGGGTAGTAGTTCATTGTAACCCTAGATAGAGGGGTAGTAGTTCATTGTAACCCTAGATAGAGGGGTAGTAGTTCATTGTAACCCTAGATAGAGGGGTAGTAGTTCATTGTAACCCTAGATAGAGGGGTAGTAGTTCATTGTAACCCTAGATAGAGGGGTAGTAGTTCATTGTAACCCTAGATAGAGGGGTAGTAGTTCATTGTAACCCTAGATAGAGGGGTAGTAGTTCATTGTAACCCTAGATAGAGGGGTAGTAGTTCATTGTAACCCTAGATAGAGGGGTAGTAGTTCATTGTAACCCTAGATAGAGGGGTAGTAGTTCATTGTAACCCTAGATAGAGGGGTAGTAGTTCATTGTAACCCTAGATAGAGGGGTAGTAGTTCATTGTAACCCTAGATAGAGGGGTAGTAGTTCATTGTAACCCTAGATAGAGGGGTAGTAGTTCATTGTAACCCTAGATAGAGGGGTAGTAGTTCATTGTAACCCTAGATAGAGGGGTAGTAGTTCATTGTAACCCTAGATAGAGGGGTAGTAGTTCATTGTAACCCTAGATAGAGGGGTAGTAGTTCATTGTAACCCTAGATAGAGGGGTAGTAGTTCATTGTAACCCTAGATAGAGGGGTAGTAGTTCATTGTAACCCTAGATAGAGGGGTAGTAGTTCATTGTAACCCTAGATAGAGGGGTAGTAGTTCATTGTAACCCTAGATAGAGGGGTAGTAGTTCATTGTAACCCTAGATAGAGGGGTAGTAGTTCATTGTAACCCTAGATAGAGGGGTAGTAGTTCATTGTAACCCTAGATAGAGGGGTAGTAGTTCATTGTAACCCTAGATAGAGGGGTAGTAGTTCATTGTAACCCTAGATAGAGGGGTAGTAGTTCATTGTAACCCTAGATAGAGGGGTAGTAGTTCATTGTAACCCTAGATAGAGGGGTAGTAGTTCATTGTAACCCTAGATAGAGGGGTAGTAGTTCATTGTAACCCTAGATAGAGGGGTAGTAGTTCATTGTAACCCTAGATAGAGGGGTAGTAGTTCATTGTAACCCTAGATAGAGGGGTAGTAGTTCATTGTAACCCTAGATAGAGGGGTAGTAGTTCATTGTAACCCTAGATAGAGGGGTAGTAGTTCATTGTAACCCTAGATAGAGGGGTAGTAGTTCATTGTAACCCTAGATAGAGGGGTAGTAGTTCATTGTAACCCTAGATAGAGGGGTAGTAGTTCATTGTAACCCTAGATAGAGGGGTAGTAGTTCATTGTAACCCTAGATAGAGGGGTAGTAGTTCATTGTAACCTAGATAGAGGGGTAGTAGTTCATTGTAACCCTAGATAGAGGGGTAGTAGTTCATTGTAACCCTAGATAGAGGGGTAGTAGTTCATTGTAACCCTAGATAGAGGGGTAGTAGTTCATTGTAACCCTAGATAGAGGGGTAGTATTTCATTGTAACCCTAGATAGAGGGGTAGTAGTTCATTGTAACCCTAGATAGAGGGGTAGTAGTTCATTGTAACTAGATAGAGGGGTAGTAGTTCATTGTAACCCTAGATAGAGGGGTAGTAGTTCATTGTAACCCTAGATAGAGGGGTAGTAGTTCATTGTAACTAGATAGAGGGGTAGTAGTTCATTGTAACTAGATAGAGGGGTAGTAGTTCATTGTAACCCTAGATAGAGGGGTAGTAGTTCATTGTAACCCTAGATAGAGGGGTAGTAGTTCATTGTAACTAGATAGAGGGGTAGTAGTTCATTGTAACCCTAGATAGAGGGGTAGTAGTTCATTGTAACCCTAGATAGAGGGGTAGTAGTTCATTGTAACTAGATAGAGGGGTAGTAGTTCATTGTAACCCTAGATAGAGGGGTAGTAGTTCATTGTAACCCTAGATAGAGGGGTAGTAGTTCATTGTAACTAGATAGAGGGGTAGTAGTTCATTGCAACCCTAGATAGAGGGGTAGTAGTTCATTGTAACTAGATAGAGGGGTAGTAGTTCATTGTAACTAGATAGAGGGGTAGTAGTTCATTGTAACTAGATAGAGGGGTAGTAGTTCATTGTAACCCTAGATAGAGGGGTAGTAGTTCATTGTAACCCTAGATAGAGGGGTAGTAGTTCATTGTAACCCTAGATAGAGGGGTAGTAGTTCATTGTAACCCTAGATAGAGGGGTAGTAGTTCATTGTAACCCTAGATAGAGGGGTAGTAGTTCATTGTAAACCTAGATAGAGGGGAATGTCTTGCTGGTTTAGATGTAGTTGTCTTGTTATTCTGTTTGGACTTGTTGTCTGTCTCTGTGAGCTGTGTGTTGACAGGACTGATGAGCCACCAGGGACCAGGCTTGGTCCTCTTCCTCTTCCCTGCTAACTGGGAGGAGTCAGCCTCACCAGTAGGGGCGGGGCAGACCTCCTGGGCCTTACAATTGGCTGGAACCTTAGAGATGACTCGTCTCTGTCCTGTTGGTGCCAACTGTAGAACTGTGGAGGAAAGACAACATTACATCTAGCCTTTTATGTAAACTACATTTTTTCCCATTGATTGTTTTGTGAATGTTTTTTATATATTTTTCTATTTGTTGAGAGCTCTTACAAAACATATTCCTATACCTACAAATGGCATGATACAACTTGAACTTGTGATGAACGTTGTAGTCAGAAAAACCATCATGATGTGTGATGTCAGCTGTCAGGGGATATTACCTGGAGAAACATCCTGGTCTTCAGCTGATGATTGGTCTGCAGCCGCTTCACTCTCCTCCTCCATGGTGACGGGCTCCTCCCCAGCTCGACCTGACAGTCTCCTGGTCTTCCCAGACTGCCGGCCTCGTCCCCAGCTCGACCTGACAGTCTCCTGGTCTTCCCAGACTGCCGGCCTCGTCCTCGGCTCGTCTTGGGGTTCACCTTGTCACCTTGGATACCAGCTTTGGATTTAGAGATTCTGGGAACTTTCTTTTCTGTTTTGGTGTGGCTAGGTTTAGGCTTGGCCCCTCCTCCTGGTGCCTCTTGTTCCAGGTCACCTGCTGTCGTTGGTTCAGATAACAGGTTGTTGACTTTCTTCTTGTCTTGTTCTATGTGGTCTGCCTCGAGGTCAACATGATTAACAGGCCCATCACCCTGAGGTCCTACCCCCGGGGGACTAGAGTCCCTCTCCTTCCTGGTTGTAGGATTCTTTCCCTTCTTCTCTTTAGTTGTCCGAGGTCTGTCTGTCCCTCCTGATCTCTGATTGGCTGTAGCCTTGGTGAGTATGTCTGCTGAGGCATTGTCACTACTGTGTGATTGGTTCTGCTGCTTTGGTCGTGGTTTGGCTGTGGTCCTGATGGGGTCAAACTTCCAGCGATGGGAGAACCAGGGAGGCTCATAATCCTCCAGGATCAGGAAGTCATCCTCCAGCTCGGTGAGAGGAGGTTCTCTCACTGGAGACGCCAGGGCTTTCCTAGGACTGAACAGAAACAGGGCTTTAACCCTCTGACCTATAACCCTAGCCTCTAACCCTTTCCTAGGGCTGACCAGAAACACAGCATTGACCACAGCCTCTGACCTCTAACCCTTTCCTAGGGCTTATGAGTGAGAAAGTTAGACGCACAAATATCATACCCCAAAAACGCTAACCTCCCCTGTTATTGTAATGGTGAGAGGTTAGCATGTCTTGGTGGGATATTTGTGCGTCTAACTTTCTCACTCATCATTATTCATGATTCATTCAGGACTATCCGTAATCATGGTAGTATCCACATTAATGTAGTAGTGTTTCAAAATATATTCTCTTCTGATTTACAAAAGAAGTGTCTCCAAAATGACAATTATTTACCATAAAATGGGGGGACAACGTCAAAAGGGCAGTAATTTATAAACGGTCTAAACTCGATATGGATGAAAATACCCTCAAATTAAAGCTGACAGTCTGTACTTTAACCTCAGTCATTGTATCATTTCAAATCCAAAGTGCTGGAGTACAGAGGCAAGACAACTAAATAATTGTCACTGTCCCAATACTTTGAGCTCCCTGTATTCTGCCCTGTAGCAAAGAGAAAATGTTGCGGTTTTAAAGCTAATTTGCTGCAATTATATGCATTTAGCCATGCAGTGTTCTTTTGGTCACACATAAAATATAAACTGACAGTACAAAACATTAAGAACACCTTCCTAATATTGAGTTGCACCCCCTTTTGCCCTCAGAACAGCCTCAATTCATCGGAGCACGGACTCTACAAGGTGTCGAAAGCGTTCCACAGAGATGCTGGCCCATGTTGACTCCAATGCTTCCCACAGTTGTGTCAAGTTGTCTGGATGTCCTTTGGGGGGTGGACCATTATTGATACACACAGGAAACTACTGAGCATGAAAAACCCAGCAGCGTTGCAGTTCTTGACACAAACTGGTGCGCCTGGCATGACTCCGGTCTCCTCTCCTTCATCTACACTGACTGAAGTGGATTTAACAAGTGACATCAATAAGAGATCATAGCTTTCACCTGGATTCACCTGGTCCCTCTATGTCAGATGCCATACACACCGTCTGCCCGTTTCAGTTGAAACCATGATTCATCGCTGAAGAGCACACTTCACCAGTGTGCCAGTGGCCATTGAAGGTGAGCATTTGCCCACTGAAGTCAGGTCAAGACCCTGGTGAGGACGACGAGCACGCAGATGAGCTTCCCTGAGACAATTTCTGACAGTTTGTGCAGAAATTATTCGGTTGTGCAAACCCAGTTTAATCAGCTGTCCTGGTGGCTGGTCTCAGACGATCCCGCAGGTGAAGAAGCCGGATGTGGAGGTCCTAGACTGGCCGGTTGGACGTACTGCCAAAATCTCTAAAACAATGTTGGAGGTGGCTTATGGTAATGAAATGAACATTAAATATTCTGGCAAAAGTTCTGGTGGACATTCCTGCAGTCAGCATGCCAATTGCACACTCCCTCAAAACTTGAGACATGTGGCATTGTGTTGTGTGACAAAACTGCACATTTTAGAGTGCCCTTTAATTGTCCCCAGCACAAGGTGCACCTGTGTAATGATCATGCTGTTTAATCAGCTTCATGATATGCCACACCTGTCAGGTGGATGGATTATCTGGGCAAAGGAGAAATGCTCACTAAAAGGGATGTCAAAATGTGCGCACAACATTTGAGAAAATATGCTTTTTGTGCATATGAAAGATTTCTGGGATCTTTTATTTCAGCTCATGAAACATGGGACCAACACTTTACATGTTGCGTTTATGTTTTAGTTCAGGACTGTATGGCATTTATGGTGAGTTTGGTCATTTACAAGAGAATGAAAAGGTTTTGATGCTTGTCTGCTCTGATGTCCTCTGTAGCTCAGCTGGTAGAGCACGGCGCTTGTAACGCCAAGGTAGTGGGTTCGATCCCCGGGACCACCCATACACAAAAATGTACGCACGCATGACTGTAAGTCGCTTTGGATAAAAGCGTCTGCTAAATGGCATATTAATTAATTAATTAATTAATTAATTAAAATGCAGCATGTGTACACGCTGTGTCTGGAGTCGGTAGGGCAACGGGCCTGACTGAGAGAAGATGGGGGAGGAGCAGACTGGGGGAGGAGCAGACTGGGGGAGGAGCAGACTGGGGGAGGAGCAGACTGGGGGAGGAGCAGACTGGGGGAGGCGCAGACTGGGGGAGGCGCAGACTGGGGGAGGAGCAGACTGGGGGAGGAGCAGACTGGGGGAGGAGCAGACTGGCCCGAGAACAGAGGAGAGAAAATGCAAGGAAATTAAAAATGTTGGCAGCTGTACAGAGAACTCATCCAAAGGGCTTTGACCTCTCAAATACGGCAGAAAGCTTACACAATAAGATGCACCGTCACCTTATTAATTCAGAAACGTACTAAGATAACGTGACCCCTGAGTTTAACTTGCTAGTTAACGCAGAATTCCTCATTTCTATAATATAATATGCCATTTAGCAGACGCTTTTATCCAAAGTGACTTACAGTCATGCGTGCGTACATTATAAAAAAAAAAAATGGTGTATGGGTGGTCCTGGGGATCGAACCCGTTACAAGCACCGTGCTCTACCAACTGAGCTACAGAGGACCACTTTTTCACGAAAGGAACAAATATAAAACGTGTAAGAAATCTCTAAATGCAGATCTAAAATGGTTCTTATTGTCATTTCTGCATCAGACTATTTTTGTGCTTCAATTGCACTTTGCACTGATGAGATTCAGGAACTGGCAGACAGCGCTCTGACTGATGTGGAGCTTTTTTCTCAGGTACTTTTCTCAGTGTAGACAGTCTACTTTTCTCCATAAAATTCAAGATTTACTTGAAACAAAACATTCGGAACTGTAGCCCATGGGTCTCCCGGTCGCGGCCGGCTACGACAGAGCCTGGATTTGAACCAGGATCTCTAGTGGCACAGCTAGCACTGCGATGCAGTGCCTTAGACCACTGCGCCACTCACAGACTGAGTATTGCTGAGTATTGCTGACCAGAGCCTTCTCTAACAAAGTCAAAACGTTCTTTAATGTCCCACCCTCAGATACAGATGGTGCCTGGTCTGGTTCACGGCCACATTGAGAAAAAGATGACACATTAGGTCTTTTCACAGGACCCTCCTGAGGGCAGTCAAAAACGGCAGCCACCTGCTGTGGAAGTTGTGTTCTACATGCTTTACGTTCCCTTAACAGTTCATCCAACCGATCCTGTACCTCACTGGCTGTCCAGTCACCAATGGGTTTGCTCTTGAACACTTGGGCCAACTCTTTATCAGGACAGTTGCATACAAACATGACTGCCAACTCTGAGCACTGATTGGGTAAGGTCCTGCCCTCACTCACAAGGTACTGTTCGGCTGCCTCTGCAGCTTTGTTAAGCCTAATCCAGAAATCTATTGGACCCTCATTAGCATATGGTTTGATTGAATAGAAATCAGCTAATGGCATACCTGAGCAGACAGTATCCCCAAAGTGTTGCTTGAAAACACTGAACACCGCCTTAACATCTGTGACAACAAGGTTGTTACGCTTCCAGACTTTGGTCACATCCCGTGCCCTCCCCATGAGCCTAGACATCACCTCCCCAACATTCCCAGACCCAGTGTAACCCCTCTTCTCTAGGTAGACTTCCATTAACTCCTCCCACTCCAGGACAGAGTACTTATCTGAGCCATCACCCCTAAAAAGAGGTGGAGCACTAACATCTGACTTCACAACCAGATTCAGCTTGGACGCATCAATAAAGGTTGACCCACACTGCTCAGGCAGGGGAAACTGCTGGGGTTGGTGAGGGGGACGGGCAGGAGAAAGACTTGAAACCCCAGGCTGCAGTAAACTCGCTCTGATAGATTCTCCTATCTCTGAACCAATCTGCTTAATAAGGTCACTAAGCTGACTCGGAGGCGTCCCATTATCACCGAGTACTGTGGATGATGGTACATCAAAAGACAGAGGTGGGATACCCTGGTCAGGTGGAACAAACAGCCTACCCCTCCCAGTGCTTGCAAACTCAAGACTAGCAAACGCTCTACTCCCAGGAGCTGACTGTACAATTGGTGTAAATGGAAGGACACCCCTCCCTCTACCCACACTAAAATCCCCAGCATAACACGTCTTATGGATTTGAGAATCTTCCATGGCTCAACAGAGCACTAAAATACAATGTAATTTAGTGCATTCAAATACCCAAAAAAATTAATGCAATAAAAAAATTCATCCAAAACATACAAATAAGCACGAATACCTGTATCTAATGAATATGCTACATTCACTTTCACTGTTCACAGTATATATTCACTTACAGTAAGCCATCAACAAATTCACATGCGCAGGTCGTGCACCTCATCCACATGCACAGCTCCGGCGGTCGGCTTGAGCTGACCAGTCGGCAGGTCACGTAATTAGGACACTGCCACAACTGGAATTCTGATGGTTGGATAATTTTTATTCGACCTGCACACGAAGAGACAACACACAATATGTTAGCTCTTGGTGCAGCCACAGCTCTCGGGCACCTTGCTAGTTGAAGGTCAGGCAAAAGAGAACAGGTGCTGCATGCACACATTCAGTGCCTAACAACACACTATACAATACAAGTAAAATGATATACAACATAATTCTGACAAAATAAATGACATACCTGTACACGAAGAGACAACACACAATAGTTTAGCCCTTGGTGCAGCCACCGCTCTCGGGCACCTGCGTGAGCACATAGAAACTCACTCAAACACTGCCCCAAATACTCCCGAGTTACAATAGGTACCCTAATTAGCGAGCTCGGTGAAAGTTGTTAACATACATCTTTATATTGTCCACATTGTAACAAAACCTGTAGTTGCGTAACAGCACTTTGTGTTACTTTACCACAGTTTTATATCGACAAATTACGGCGCCAAGGACAACATACCTTGCTAGTTGAAGGTCAGGCAAAAGACAACAATAAGAGGGTACATAAATACAGATAACCCGCGATGGACCAAACCAAAATATACACAACTTTTACAATTAGGTGTATTTGCAATATAGATACATAAAAATGTTTGTACACCAAAAAATAACATTAGCTATGCAGCTGTAATTAAATAAAGAAACCACATTGAATTATTATTATTATTAATTTATTAACATCCCCTCTTGACCTGGCCTACTCGAACTGTCCTTGTGTGCAATTTGGAGCATAATCTAGGGGAACAACATCACACTACTACACATATAATTCAAGTTATACCTTTATTGTCATTCATGCTCTTATTTTTAACCTAGTAGTTTTGCAAAAGTGTAACCTGCGTCAATTCTAGGAAATATTGGAATAACGTGCTTAAGAGGAGCCCTGACACGCACAACAGGATAACACAACTACCACATTTTCAATTGACAATCATTGATTTAAATGGATGTGGTCAATAGATTTGTATAGGCATATATACTAATTTAATTTAACTTGTAAGCCAAGGTTGGATTAGTAGGTCTATGCAACTTGCACCTGGATAACCGCGTCATGAATCGGAACGGGCTCCAACGTCCTCATATACACATTATGACAAAATAAAGATCTTAATATTTCACGAAATAAAGATATAGAAGAAAACAGGTTCTAGAAACTCAATTTCTCCATGGCAATAGAATGTAAACATGTATGTTGCGCCAAACATAACCAAATATCGCCTACAACTCAATTCTCAGCGCAGCATATTGGACGACTCCACAGGCATTGATCATTCGCGACTTTAAGTCATTCCTGTTATCTCTAGAGCATCCCGTATATTTATAGCGCTGCATTTCGTCCCCCTCTGACCATGGATAGGGTTGGGAGCATTCCTGAGTTCACTTATGGTCCCACTAAGGTAATCTTAGGAGATATTCCTTTTGGCATACTGTAAATGCCTGTGCATAATGTACCTAATAAAGCATAATTGTTTTAATTATCTTCAAAGGAATTCTGTAGAAGCAGCCTTTATTTTCAGACTCTGCAGGCCTGCTGCGAGGAAGCATATTACAATAAACAGGTAAGATTCATCCCACAAAAAAAGTAACCACAGAAAAAAAGAGATAGATTTAATCCCAAAACAAGAGTTTTATTTCAAGACAGTTTAGAGAAGATGGTCATAAGAGTTTTTAATATCACTTGCAAATTGTGAGACATGAGCAGTTGTGAAATGTTGCGAGAGGCCCTTCTGAAAGCACATTATATGGTCTTTAGTGGCACGGTCTCACACCTTACCTCATCTTGCAGAAGAAGTTCATGGTCCACTATCTGCTGCTCCAGAGTCGAGGCCAGGTCTTGCCCCATGTCACCATGGAGCACATGAGCGACTGGCTGGTGTCTCAGGGCAAAAAATCCCTTAGGGAGAGGTGAGTACCACGTCAGCTCTCACCTTCACTGCCATTCTCTGTCACCAGCAGCACTCCAGGAGGTGTGGGTAAAATAAACAACAGATAAATAGGAAGCCAGGAAAGTTGAAATGCTTTGTGTTTTATTTGAAGGGTGTGGAAGGAAACCCTGGAGGAGGGGAACGAACTCGCTCGGCTGGTAAGAGAATGAGAGTTAGAGACTTAGACTATCAGTCAGTGAGCTCCTTTCTAGCCTTTCAACAACTAGTCAGTACAGCAGAATATATCTGTTGTGAAATTACACTAATGGGACTTCCTGTTTCCTACGGCAGACCTGGGAAGTAAACACCTGCCTAAAAATGATTGACATGGAGCACAAGGCTGTCTGCAAGCTCCGCCGCTCTATGCACCCCACCTCTCCAGCTGGCGCTGACATGTGAGTTCCATGTACTGCCCCGCATACGGCTTGCTCCATTCATCTACACATCTGGAGCTATGCAGAAAAAAACTAGGGCAGTGTTCTCTGTGTGAACATTGCACATTGTTTAGCTTTCTCTGCTGCTTTTTGTTGATTTCAGCGACCCCAAGGTCCACATCATCATGGAGAGAGCTGTGAGGAGCATTCAGGACAAGCTG
Organism: Coregonus lavaretus; assembly: GCF_964263955.1. Taxonomy (NCBI): domain Eukaryota; kingdom Metazoa; phylum Chordata; class Actinopteri; order Salmoniformes; family Salmonidae; genus Coregonus; species Coregonus lavaretus. The sequence goes on from NW_028164685.1 coordinate 14,375, forward strand.
TCCAATAAGCCCTGTAGCAACCTGCTCAGCCCATCCCAGGTGGTGGTGGAGCTGGTGCCCAGGATCCTCCTGGCCCTGTGGCTTCAGCCAGAGGAAGGCCATTCAGATCACCCCATCCTCCTAAGCGGGATGGCTGTGAGTATGGTGGTGGCCGTAGGGGAGAAGCTCTCCAGCATGTTGAAGGCCTCTTCTCCTCACACCCCTTTCTCCCGGGCTGCTGCTTTTGACTCTGTGAGGTCGATCCTCGGGAGAATCAGCCAGTCCTTCTCCCTGGATGACATCAAGACCCCTTTTTTATGAGCTCTGTCTGTGCCTTTGTGGCGGACGAGGTGAAAAGCTACTTCCAGCCTACTGCAGACACCCTGCGAGTTCCCCCTGTCCTAGTGGTGGCCTTCTCCGCCACACTACCAGCTGATATCCAAGCAGGTGAGTAGCACTCATAGAAAGCACTCTGACAGATGCCTTTTGTCATGACATCCTGGTGCCTTGTAGTAGTAAAGCCAATCAGGATTTTAATTGTCACCCCTAACACAGATGCAGACCCAGCTTCTTCCCACCCGGAGGTTGTGGACATCACCCCTAACACAGAGAAAGACCCGGCTTCTGCCCACCTGGAGGTTGAGGGATTCACCCCTAACACAGAGTTTGACCCAGCTTCTCCCCACCTAGATGTTGTTGACATCACCCGTAGCAGAGAGGAAGACCCGGCTTCTTCCCACATAGTGGTTGTGGACATCACCCCTAACACAGAGGCACACCTGGCTTCTTCCCACCTGGAGGCTGCTGACAAAACCCGTAGCACAGAGGCAGACCCGGTATCTTACCACCTGGAAGTTGAGGACATCACCCCTAACACAGAGGCACACCTGGCTTCTTCCCATCAGGAGCTTGTGGACATCACCTCAAACACAGAGGCAGACCCGGGTTCTTCCCACCTAGAGATTGCGGTCATCAACCCTAACAAAGAGGCACACCTGGCTTCTTCCCACCTGGAGGTTGTGAACGTCACCCCTAACACAGAGGCTGAGACGGTTTCTACCCACCTGAAGTTTGTGGACATCACCCCTAACACAGAGTCAGACCCTGCTTCTTCCCACCGTATGGTTGTTGACATCACCCATAACTCAGAGGCAGACCCAGCATCTTCCCACCTGGAGGTTGTGGACATCACCCCTAACAAAAAGGCACACCTTGCTTCTTCCCACCTGGAGGTTGTGGACATCACCCCTAACAAAGAGGCACACCTGGCTTCTTCCCACAAGGAGCTTGTGGACATCACCCCTAACACAGAGGCTGAGACGGCTTCTTCCCACCTGAAGTTTGTGGTCATCACCCCTAACACAGAGTTAGACCCGGCTTCTTCCTATCAGGAGGTTGTGGAAACCACCCCTAACACAGAGGCAGACCCGGCATCTTCCCACCTGGAGCTTATGGACATCACCCCTAACAAAGAGGCACACCTTGCTTCTTCCCACCTGGAGGTTGTGGACATCACCCCAAACACAGAGGCAGACCCGGCTTCTTCCCACCTGAAGGTTGTGGACATCAACCCTAACACAGAGGCAGATCCTGCTTCTTCCCACCTGGAGTTTGTGGACATCACCCCTAACACAGATGCAGACCCGGCTTCTTTCCACCTAGAGGTTGTGGACATCACCCCAAACACAGAGGCAGATCCTGCTTCTTCCCACCTGGAGCTTGTGGACATCACCCCTAACACAGAGGCAGATCCTGCTTCTTCCCACCTGGAGTTTGTGGACATCACCCCTAACACAGATGCAGACCCGGCTTCTTCCCACCTAGAGGTTGTGGACATCACCCCAAACACAGATGCATACCCTGCTTCTTCACTCTTGGAGGTTGTGGACGTCACACCTGAAGAAAAGCCTCTCATGGTGGCCGTCTACGCCACTCTGCCATCTGACATCCAAGCAGGTGAGTAAGACTTATAGAAAGCACTCTGACAGGTGGCGTTCATCATGATAACATGTAAAGTGTTGGTCCCATGTTTCATGAGCTGAAATAAAAGATCCCATTCAACTGGCCAGTATTTAGAACCTACGGTTTGCATTTATTTACATTCTGTCCCGCTTTTGTCCCTTTCCAGAGGATGTTGCTGTGGTCACCCTGGACGTCACCCCACACGTCACCAAGGACGTGACCCTGGATGTTCCGTCCAGGGCGAGGAAAGGGGCAGTCCAGCGTTTTTTTTGCAGGCTTTGGAGGGCAGTGTGCTGCTGCGCTTGCCACAAGGAAGAGGAGGAACAATATTAACTATTCATTAGACCAGAAACAGGATTGAACCATATACCATTAAATTCTTTGCATTATAGTTGCCTTCAATTCTGATTTTCTTCTGTTTAATTCTTAATTAATTTCAGAACATTTCTCTAAACTTTGTGGAGTAGGTTGTATAAATAGGTGGGAAACATCCCAATCCCAATTTTAATGCTTTTAATAATTAACTTATAACATTTTTTTTAGATGTATTATTTGACAAAAAAGTGGAGGGCGCGACTAAAAAAACTTTAATCATCATAGAAAACTCTTGCTCACTATTAAAAATGCATTGTTTTATATAAGCAAGGTTAAAAGATTAACGTTTCGGCCTAGTCTATGACAATATGCAAGTTGTGTTTGCCCAGTTAAAGGGGGACCCAGACTCACCCTGGTTCTTGAGGGTTGCAGACACTGAATAATTATCATTTGAAATAAATGGCACTTTTCAAGTCTTGACTAAAAATCTTTAATGAATATGAATTTAAATACAATTGACTTGAGGATCAGAGCAGGCAGACTGACTGGCTTGCCCTGAAGGCCCTCTGCCTCTACCTCTGTGTGGTTAATCTCAGCCAAGAGGTTGTATGGGTTGTCTGTCTCTCTCTGTGTGTGAATCACTATCACTATGACCTCTCGCTCCGCCTGCCCGTTGGCCTGATTAGAAGGCTTCCCCTCTCATTCCTTGTTCACAGGAGCAGGGGTGATGGCATCCGGGGTAACCTCCTCCTCTCCTGTATCTAACCCATCTTTCTGGCTGTGAGTTCGACTGAGGTCACTCGTTCTCTCTCCCAGGGTGATGGATAGTTTCTCCTCCTCTGTGTCTTGTGTATTTTCTACATTGTAGAATAATAGTGAAGACATCAAAACTATTAAATAACACATATGGCATCATGTAGTAACCCAAAACGTGTTACACATATCAAAATATATTTCAGATTTGAGATTCTTCAAAGTAGCCACCCTTTGCCTTGATCACAGCTTTGTACATACAGAATAATACGAAATGTTCTGAGACCAGGTTGCGCTTTCACCTCCCCCGGTAAGAGGGGAATAAGGCAACCTCAGAGTTACATTCAAGGATACTTTATTGACACACACGGATGAAATGGACATGGAAAGGTAGTGGAATGATAGTGGTCCTGTAATGGACAGATAACAGGGGTAATGAATATGCACAATAACTGATAGCACAAGTAGAGCAACAACGCTATTAACAAAGGAAGGGCTGTATTAATGGCATAATGCTACCTGCGGAGTATTACACAACACAGTAAAACACAGAGAGGCAACTTACAATAGGCAATGGTAGAAAATATAAAGAAGGCTGATAACTGAAGGGAGGAAGAAGTCTTTTGTCACAATCGTTTTCTTCTTCTTTTTTTTCCATTTGAGCCATGTCTCAGAGATGGGCCGAGTGCCCCTGAAAGTTTAAACAAAATGCCTCCCCTGAGAGTCCAACGCAGAAAGCCCTTTAGGGGGGTGTCACACAAACACACACACACACTTACCTTACCCTTAAGTGGTTAAGAACATTGTGCCAGTAACCGAAAGGTCGCTGGTTCGACTCCCCCAGCCGGGCAAAGTGGAAAGATCAGCCGTTCTGCTCTTGAGCAAGGCAGCGACAGGGCGCCGATGATGTGGACGTCGATTAAGGCAGCCCCCTGCACCTCTCTGATTCAGAGGAGTTGGGTTAAATGCTTAAGACACATTGCTGTTGAATGCATTCAGTTGTGCAAATGACTAGGTATCCCCTTTCCCTTACGTATTCTTATCTTTGATGATTTTCTATTGTTGTTGCATGGTGTATACCATGTGTATCCTGTATGTATGGCTAATAAAACTTGAAACTTACCTGACCTGCCAGTGTGCTCAGGGAATGGCGTCTCTGGATTTAAGGGAAACAAGCTGTGATTATCTTGTAACTCCTCCCTGGTTAGGAGCGACACTGTCTGAGGTGAAATATAGTTTAATAAGACCGTTTATAAACTCATGAGCTTATAGTTTGGGACACTTGTGTACTGACAGTTGACAGTGATACTGTTTATTTCAGTGACAACATGTTGCAGCTCTCTCTTGTGAAGGGAGCAGTGAGTCTGTGTGAGTGGAGATGGACAGGGCTGCTGCAGCATTGCCGCGTTGTGGATATTTAACACGTTAGCTTTGGCAGAGTTGTGTGGTGTGAAAACACACTGATTTCCTAAGTGCCAATCATATCAGCCTCGCCGTGAGAGAGGAAGCAGAGAGCAAACATCTGTGTGTGCTTGTGTGTGTGTGTGTGTGTGTGTGTGTGTGTGTGTGCCACTGGTAGCAGACTGGCCCGTGTCTGTCTGACTTTCTGTCTGTGTGTGTGAGGGTGACCCTCCTTCCCTCCCTGGGTTCAAGAGGCCCTGGGTTCTCCTACATGTCACTATCACCCTGAGTTACGACACCAGGGTCTCTACCTCTCTCTCCCCTGCCTCCCTCCTTCTCTCCCTTCATCCATCCCTCCTTCTCTCCAGCCGGGAGTCACCCATCCGAAACGATGTTAAAACAGGGTCATCACCCGCGTACACTTAAAGGGTGTCAGTTTAACCTGCTCTGAAATACTTACGGCTATTATTATATCTTATAAATCATTAAGAAAGTGTAATTATACGAACATTTCATGGAGGAAATGTGCAAGATGACACATGGGAAGGATAATTTAATGGGCCAGCAAGTCCCAGCACTGTGAGAGAAAATATTGAGGTTAGGTTTCTTTTTTACTGCACTGCCGTAGGGGTGGGGAGACAGAGTTAGAGAGAGAGAGAGAGAGAGAGAGAGACAGTGAGGCCTCGTCAATATCCACAGCATGTAAAAATAACTTCTCATTTCACTCTTTAGACCAGGAGGCTATTCTTACTGTTTATGACATGAGGTTTATGATATGGAAATGTGAATGCATCACGTCTCCATATCATAAAACTCATGTCATAAACAGTGTCAACGTTTATGATCACTATGTTTGATGTACAGTTACAAGATGACATGGCGTCATACCCTGAGTTGTTCTGAACAGAATGAGCCTATGTTTGTCTATTGAGAAGAAACTTTGCTGCGGAACACACACCTAAATGCACTAATGCCTCCTTTCTATGCCCACCAACATTATGATCTGTTTCTCTGAATTGCCTTGTGAAAGCCTAACACTGTAAGATCGTATTTTATAATGTAGCTAGTCGTGTTGGAAATACAACAAGCTTTCAAATGATGCCCACCTGACCCAGATTGCGATATATAATGGTCCGTTTTGGGATTGAGTAAATAACAACTAATTGTGTGGTGGCGGGGATGCAAGGTTGTGCTCTAAACAAAACATTTACAAGTGTACTTGCTTTAGTTCCTCAACAGCACATCTAGGAGAGCTAAAAAAAAAACACCTTATAGTTGAAGACTCTTCTTTGAGTCATAAAAGTGCATTGAAATGACTTAGGAACTGTGTAGCCACTTGGAGACACCAGTTAGTCCTCTCATTCAAGCCCTTGTCATTTTTTTGTCTTATGTTGCACCTACCCCACATTTTCCAGGAATATTCTTATCATGTTTCTGAATGTATACAGAGTATTTTCAGATTTCGTTATCAACAAATGCTGCGAAAAGTACAGTAAATGTAAAATGCACACAGAATCAAGTGTAATGTTTGGATTCAGTCTTGTGTCAGGTGAACTGTTGTGTCCTCAACTTTGGTCTAATAATTTCCCCGTTATCTCCAAACTGTTCCCTTTCAATTGCTACCAGGTTTATGCATATGTTTCATATTTCTTCTGTAAGAAACATTTCAATTTAGCCCTATCCATATAGGCCAATTCCCATGAGTGTAGAGGGTTAATTGATGTTCCTAAACACATATATAAATCGAAGAGTTAAGTTGCTAATGTTCTATATTACTAAGAAACTCTATAAAAAAAAAGCTCTATAAAATGGGAACGTAATTGAGTTTATTACATTGCTAGGTGTTTTTTCGAGCGTGGTTATTCTACAATAATAGATTCAGTTAATGACAGTGGAACATCTGCTAATTCATACAAAAGTTAACAGTTATTATCATACCTGTGCAGATGTTAATAGGAAATGAATTGAATGCAGGCTGGTATATAAGGAGACATGAAAATACCTAGAAATGTCCTGTTCTGCCGTTGTTGTTGTTGTTGTTGTTGTTTGGGATGTAAGTGATACATGAAATGTCTCTTTAATCAGACATCTGTCAATCCAACAGGAATTACTCTGGGTTTCAAGTAGGTCTGGAGTTTGGGGAACCCCGGTTAGCTAGCTAATGTCATTAGCAAAGGTTAAACAGTAGACAAAGGTGGGAAACAAGGAGTCATTTTTAAAGTTAACGTTACAGGTATGAAATATTTTGTTACTTTACCTCAATTAAGCTTGCTATTATAGCTAGATATTGTGTTAGGCTATGATGTGTCGCATTTCATTTGATGCAGGCTGGCTAGTTTGTTGCAATGTTAGCTAACGTTAGTTAATGTCAACCAATTTGACTAGCTAACTAGCCATAACTGTCTGGCTTAGCTAACTAGCAATGGAGTTGAATATTCATTTAACGTTAGGTACAGTGGCGGCTCCTGAAAAAATTCTCAGGAGGGGCAATTTTTCTGATGATTTAGGTGACCTACACACATTTTTAAAAAGATATGTCCAGCAACAACATGAAGACAGGGGCAGCATATAAGTCAATACCAGAAGCATTTATTGACTGATCTCAAAAGTGTTGGCTTACAAAAGCAAAATAAGTTATCACAGTAAAAATAATCAAGGGTGGTCTTTCACATTCCTCAACACTGCATAAACAATATGTATGGCTTTGTAAAAATGAACAACCATATTCTGGCCAATTGTATAGATTTGTAAATATGAACAACCATATTCTGGCCAATTGTATAGATTTGTAAAAATGAACATGAACAGATTTTTTATTTTTTTGAATGGCAGTACCTTTCAAACATGTCTGCTTGCAGTAAGGTAGCACTCACAAGGTGGCCAGAGAAAGATAACCTTTCTTTGGTGTGATCCAGGATGGTGTTGCAGACCTCTTCAGACAGCCTCTGCTTCTCCTCTTCTCTCAAAGCTGTTCTGGGTCTTTTGGCTCCTGTTGCTTCTTGCAGCTGCTGTTGAGAGGAGTCCCTGAAGGCAAACAGACCAATGTGTTTGTTGGCTTTGTACAGTATTGTTGTCTATGTGATGCACAGGTATATGCAATGTATCCATGTATAGTACAAATACTTCAGTTCCACTTAAAATGGGCAGGGATGCATAAAGTCTTTAGTGTTTAAGTTAGCCTTTGTGTCTCACATAGCCTGGATGTTCAGCACAGTATACAGTGGTGCTCATAAGCTTATGATCCCATGCTAAAGTTGACTAAAAAAGAGGAATAAAAAAGAAAAGAAAATTGGTGTCCTTAAAGGTTGGATTTTCCAACTTTTTTAATTAAGTCATTAAGATCAATTTCCAAAAGATGATTTTTTAATTTTTTTATTCCTCTTTTTAGTCAGCTTTAGAATGTGTTCATACACTTATGAGCACCACTGTACAGTACACATAGTATATAAAATAAGATAGATTACACCACTGGCCATATATAATGACAATAATGTAATTTCAAACACAAATGCAGTCTCCTTTCATGCATACATTTTCAAATAAAGCTCTGCTTTGAGAAAGATCGAATGATATTGTTTAATCTTTATCTTACCTTATGGCCTGCACACTGCTTGCGAAGCTGTCGAGGGCACGTTTGATAAAGACAGCATCGATGTCCTTATTCTGTAGCTTCTGGTACGGTGGGCTGGTCAAATGAACCCAATGAACCCGTCCGGATGGCTTCAAAACATTCTATGAGGTCGTCTCGATTCTCGTAGACAGTGTTCACGACTCTGCTGTTGCTAACCTCATCGTTGTGGCGGCGGACAGCTAGCCTGTATCCCTCATCCAGTTGAGTGGCAATATTCACTCTCACCAAAGCAGACAATCTCAAACAGCTATCAATGTGGGTCTTTGACAGCTCATTTTTCTTAATCTTTTCTGAAAGATGGTGCATGTCGGTTACACCAGTCGCTGTCCAAGCGTTGCTGTCTGCCGTTCATGGTTACGTTACGTTACGTATGACGAAAGCGCGTGAGTGCAAGCCCTCAGACACCCATAGAGAATGTATTGAAAGCTCAGAAATTTGAAAAATAAATATTTTACATTAGAGGCTGTGAGAGACTTCTGGGCGATTTTCAACCTGACTGAAATCGCCCCAAAACGGGCGGGGACATTTGAAGCACGACTTTAGCCTGATTGGACATTTAGTGGCTGGCAGATCAGACGTGAACACTGAACTACTGTTGCCATGATATAATTGATTAGAAAAAAAATCCCTTCCTTTTCCCGTTTGGCAGTGCGTCGCCCATATCGCCCTATTGAACACACCGCCCATGGTTAGGTAACTAGTTAAACTGCTTAGTAGCTATACGTTTTCCAATAACGTTAATGTCAATATTACATATTGTCGTTTTAAGCGCAAAACGTACGCGCGTAAAATTAGAGGTTAGCTAGCGTTGGCTATCCTATGAATATAATATCCACAGAGTTAACATTACTATTATCTTTAATATAGTTAAGGTTAACGTTACTGGACTGATCTGATGCTGCCTACGATTAATGTTAACAATTATCGTTTAGTAGTGTCAAAGTCGCGTCAATTCAAATCTGGTATTAGGAACAAAAGAGGTCAACACGACTTCTAAGATATACTAGTTATTTTAATTAATGCAAAAACCTTCAATGGTAAACAGTGGAGGCTCCTGAAAAAATTCTCAGGGGGGGCAATTTTTCTGATGATTTAGGTGACCTACACACATTTAAAAAAAAGATACAGTGGGGAAAAAAGTATTTAGTCAGCCACCAATTGTGCAAGTTCTCCCACTTAAAAAGATGAGAGAGGCCTGTAATTTTCATCATAGGTACACGTCAACTATGACAGACAAATTGAGAAAAAAATATCCTGAAAATCACATTGTAGGATTTTTTATGAATTTATTTTCAAATTATGGTGGAAAATAAGTGTTTGGTCACCTACAAACAAGCAAGATTTCTGGCTCTCACAGACCTGTAACTTCTTCTTTAAGAGGCTCCTCTGTCCTCCACTCGTTACCTGTATTAATGGCACCTGTTTGAACTTGTTATCAGTATAAAAGACACCTGTCCACAACCTCAAACAGTCACACTCCAAACTCCACTATGGCCAAGACCAAAGAGCTGTCAAAGGACACCAGAAACAAAATTGTAGACCTGCACCAGGCTGGGAAGACTGAATCTGCAATAGGTAAGCAGCTTGGTTTGAAGAAATCAACTGTGGGAGCAATTATTAGGAAATGGAAGACATACAAGACCACTGATAATCTCCCTCGATCTGGGGCTCCACGCAAGATCTCACCGCGTGGGGTCAAAATGATCACAAGAACGGTGAGCAAAAATCCCAGAACCACACGGGGGGACCTAGTGAATGACCTGCAGAGAGCTGTAACAAAGCCTACCATCAGTAACACACTACGCCGCCAGGGACTCAAATCCTGCAGTGCCAGACGTGTCCCCCTGCTTAAGCCAGTACATGTCCAGGCCCGTCTGAAGTTTGCTAGAGTGCATTTGGATGATCCAGAAGAGGATTGGGAGAATGTCATATGGTCAGATGAAACCAAAATATAACTTTTTGGTAAAAACTCAACTCGTCGTGTTTGGAGGACAAAGAATACTGAGTTGCATCCAAAGAACACCATACCTACTGTGAAGCATGGGGGCGGAAACATCATGCTTTGGGGCTGTTTTTCTGCAAAGGGACGAGGACGACTGATCCGTGTAAAGGAAAGAATGAATGGGGCCATGTATCGTGAGATTGAGTGAAAACCTCCTTCCATCAGCAAGGGCATTGAAGATGAAACGTGGCTGGGTCTTTCAGCATGACAATGATCCCAAACACACCGCCCGGGCAACGAAGGAGTGGCTTCGTAAGAAGCATTTCAAGGTCCTGGAGTGGCCTAGCCAGTCTCCAGATCTCAACCCCATAGAAAATCTTTGGAGGGAGTTGAAAGTCCATGTTGCCCAGCGACAGCCCCAAAACATCACTGCTCTAGAGGAGATCTGCATGGAGGAATGGGCCAAAATACCAGCAACAGTGTGTGAAAACCTGGTGAAGACTTACAGAAAACGTTTGACCTGTGTCATTGCCAACAAAGGGTATATAACAAAGTATTGAGAAACTTTTGTTATTGACCAAATACTTATTTTCCACCACAATTTGCAAATAAATTCATTAAAAATGCTACAATGTGAATTTCTGGAATTTTTTTCTCATTTTGTCTGTCATAGTTGACGTGTACCTATGATGAAAATTACAGGCTTCATCTTTTTAAGTGGGAGAACTTGCACAATTGGTGGCTGACTAAATACTTTTTTCCCCCACTGTATGTCCAGCAACAACATGAAGACAGGGGCAGCATATAAGTCAATGCCAGAAGCATTTATTGACTGATCTCAAAAGTGTTGGCTTACAAAAGCAAAATAAGTTATCACAGTAAAAACAATCAAGGGTGTTCTTTCACATTCCTCAACACTGCATAAACAATATGCATTTCCATAAACAAATGAAATATCAGCTGAAAATACAGCATCTTGGTATTTGTTCAGATTGCAGGATCAACAAGAGCTTTTACCACATTTTTTGCCTCATGGTTGAATTGGAAATATGTGCACCTGAGCATAATTCACAACAAGCAAGCAGGAGCTTTTGATAGAGGCTACTGAAAACATTGATGCAAGTTATTGGTAATAAGAAATTTTTATAGACTTCCATATTCTGCCCTCTTGTATAGATTTGTGAAAATGAACAGTGATAGACATTTTGCCTGAAAACAGAATTTGAAAATAATTTCTAGAAAAGGTAAACACAGCTATCTGTATGGCTTTGTAAAAATGAACAACTATATTCTGGCCAATTGTATAGATTTGTAAATATGAACAACCATATTCTGGCCAATTGTATAGATTTGTAAAATGAACATGAACAGATTATAATTTTTTTAAAACTTTTTTTAAAATTAAAAATAACTATTTTAAACAACATCAACTGTGAACTGATTTGGGCGTGTGTGTGTTAAAGAGACAGACAGGGAGGGACAAAGAGAGAGAGAGGCTACATTACTTGTACTGAAACTGTTCTCTTCTCTCTTTCAATGCAGCAAAGCGGTCAATGACTTTCTCATTGAAATCAGGCATGCTGAGGACTAGTTCCCTCTCCATGGAAAGCATGGCCAGTGCATTCAGACGTTCCTGGCCCATTGAATTTCGCAGGAATGTCTTAACTCGTGTCAAAGTTGAGAAACATCTCTCAGCTTCAGCTGTTGTCATGGGAGTAGTTATGAGGATGTTCAACAGAGTCACAGTCTCAGAGAACGTCTCCTGGAGGTTGTAGCTCATGAGAACCTGGTACAGTGCCAGTGCACCACGGTTTGACTTTCTCGTCATCGGCAAAAAGACCGTTCAGTCTCTCCAAAAGCACACTGGCGATTGAGACTGAGGTTGATTCCGAGATGGGAAGGAACTCAAAAAAGCGCTCCTGCACTTTGTGGTTGCTATCTATGTACCTCAGCACAAGCACCAGCTGTGTCTGTGTAGAAACGTCCGTGGTCTCGTCAGCTTGGATAGCTACGAAGTTCGCCGACTTCACCTCCTCCACAATATGTTCCCTCATGACCGCTAGCATACACTCCAGTAGCTCTGAACGCTAGCCATCTTTTGATAGTAGTACGTGAATTGATTGACGCTGCTACCCACTCTTTTCTTAGTTACGTTCATGGTTATGTTCCGTATGACGAAAGCGCGTAAGTGCAAGCCCTCAGAAACCCATAGAGATTGTATTGAAAGCTCTGATATTTGAAAAAAAAAAAAGATTTTACATGAGAGGCTATGACAGACTTCTGGGGCGATTTTCAACCTGACTGAAATCGCCCCAAAAGGGGCGGGGCCATTTGAAGCACGACTTTAGCCTGATTGGACATTTAGTGGCAGATCAGACGTCTAGATTAGAACACTGATAACTACTGTTGCTGTGATATAATTGATTTGAAAAAAAATCCCTTTTCCCGTTTGGCAGTGCGTCGCCCATATCGCCCTAATGAACACACCGCCCCTGATGGTAAATATGATGTTTCGTATATACGGGCTCTCTGAGATGTCTCGCAGGACACCCCAGACAACTAAAAACATTGTTCCAGATTCAATACTCAAATACTCTGACAGAGAAAGTTTCCCACTTCTCTGCTGGCCAATTAGAGTAAAGACTTGAGCGTGGTTTAAACTTTCTCAGCCAATCCGTTGGTTCAGGGGTTGGTCTCATCTCCTCGGCGCCATTTGTTGCACACTTCAGCCAGGCACAAGATTATCATAACAACCTATCATAGTGAGAAGAGCCAGCTCCCTTAGACATCATTCCTATGTCCAAGGAAGGTTCACAGATCACAAAGAACCAGTATAGTCTAGCATTTGAAGACACAATCCTTATCTTATTTTACCCCCTAAAACAGCTCTTCACATCAATCACAGCCTTGCCAGGTGTCACAGCCTACATTAGGCCAGTCAAGAATGCATTCTTTCTAAGTTAGTCATCCCATCAATTTAGGAGAATAATAAATCCCCAATAGTAGTTAACTATAATATTTTACTCTAAATTAGTTGGCTAGCCGGTTAGCTAACCTGGCTAGCTAGTTAGCTATGCTGCAAGCTAAATTGGGGGGAACTAGGGTAGGGCGCCCTTTGATTTGGAGGGATTGCAGCTCTAAATTGTCCTAACTTTTTCATCAACCAAAACAATATCTAGCTAATGTTACATTTTAGAGAATGTAACTAACTCTAGTATGAGTGTGCAATCCACGGTGGTTTGATACAACGTGTTATGTAGCTACTGTAGCTAGCCAGTTTGTCGCGTTTTGATTGAGATGAAACTGGCTAATGCACCGTTTTATTTTCTCTTCCTCAGGGCTACAATTTGGGACCACAATCAGTCATTTAAAAATGAAGTGTCCGTCCAACTACGAGGAACCCCGGTTTCCATGCAACATGGAGAAACATGTCACATACGGCGGCAGGTAGCTTAGTGGTTAAGAGCGTTGTGCCAGTAACCGAAAGGTCGCTGGTTCTAATCCCTGAGCCGACTAGGTGACAAATCTGTCGATGTGCCCTTGAGCAAGGCACTTAACCCTAATTGCTCCTGTAAGTCGCTCTGGATAAGAGCGTCTGCTAAATGACAAAAATTAAAAAAAAAAAAAAAAAACAAATACAAGGAGTCGGGCCTGAAAACCTCCCCACTAAAGGAATGCGTCCAAGTAGTAGTCAAACCACAGCTCTCACCATGTGTCACCACCGCTGCCAACTTTTGCCTCAAGGATGATGTGAAAGGTGTTCACAATAAGGAGAACAACCAACATGATGGGGTACTTGACGAGGTAAACCTAGGCTGTGAAGCATTCGAGGACATCGGTTTCCTCTCTTTACAGAACAGCCAGATAGAGGACGTTGATAACATAAAGGAACTAGAACAGTCTCCAGGACAGGATATATTCTCCCCATGTACTCCAGTTGCTGATTATCACAAGGCTAAGCATACTGCCTCAAAACTCCCCATACTGAAGTTTCAACACGCTGTATGCCAAGATCTCGCCAACAGTTTCAAGAGGACCCATAGCTATGACTGGTCTGTCATTAGCCGGCTAGCAGAGGACTCCGGCCTTGAAAGGGTTTTGGGTGGGAACATGGGCCTTGAATGTATGGCTGTTTTAAAAGCACTGCTGGAGAGGGACATGAAGCACATCCTCACCAGGATCCTGCATCTGCTAGGAGATGTCGACTTGATAAGGTAAATGACAAATGTAATAAGGTAAACATGTGACCTTTACTGGTCCTATGACAATTGTACAGGTTTTTCAACATGGAAATGTTTTTATACTCTTATCATGTATTCATTCATGGTGGTTTTCTTCACAGCTGTAGAAAAGTGAGCAAGACCTGGAGAAAAATCTACCAAGACAAGTCTGCACTCCGTAGATGCGACCAGGCTAAACAGAGACTCAGGGTAAGCGCTAACATTTAACTGGGGTTCCTTTAGTCATTGTATACCCTTTATCAGGTGTCAATGGTTTTGAACCACATTGATGGTTTGTTTTTTTTAGCTTGCAGAGGCTCCAAACTTTGCTAATCCCTTATGCTGATATGTTCTTAATCTGGATTCATTTACAGGGGCTCCTTCAAGTACTTCAATCTTAATTACCTAACCATAGGGTAATCCACTGCATGAATATTGTTTGGTAAATGGCAATGTCCGTTTTTGTTGTAGGACCCAAGAACTTCTGTAGGACTGGAGAATGTCGGCTCTTTGACACGAGACGCCGCCCTGTCCCGGGTTGTAATGACCTGTATGCAGAGGGTAGCTTCAACCCCTTATCCATAAGTCTAGCTATAGGATGCTCTCCCAGAGAGAAGGCACACCGTCGCTGTACTGCTCCCAGCAATCTCGCTTCAGAGAATACCAAGCGGTGACGGTTGCGCTATTCACTTTGCATGTAAAGGTTCAGATGGTGCTCAGTGTGTGTACTTATTGAGAGTTGGTGTCACCCTTCAATCAGTTCTAAGAAAGTAATTGACATGTTCATGTTACAAATGATACAATGAGTGAGTTATGCTCCATAGCCTTATACATTCTTTGCTTGTGTTCTCTAGGCTGCCAGTTTGCTGAAGCAGCACGAGTCGCTGAAGCCCTGTAAGCGCTGCGGCTCTCCTGCCAAGCACAACGCAGATGCCATGAGGGCCACCTGTACCCGCCTCAGCTGTGCCTTTGACTTCTGCACCCTGTGCCAGGGCCCTTTTCATGGCTCCTCAGCCTGCCACACAGGGCTGGCCCGGGGGCCTAGCAGCTCCAGAGCCATCCTCATCGGCAGCGCTCGCAGCAAGAGGAACGTCAGGCGCCTGTGAGATCAACGCCGCCCTGGATGAAGACTCAATAACGCACCTTTTTTAAAAACCAACTAAATTTTAACTATTATTTAGTAGTTTTATTCATGGACCTTTTAGCCCACTGCCTCCTCTCCACATACCAAAGGGATCTCGGCTATTGGAATACCCTGTATTAGAACACATTGTATTCTGTGACAATCCCGTGATGCCAGGTATTCGGCATTTGTCGTCAGAAAGCGACAATCTTACTGGAAGCCAAAAACAGAATGTTTACCTGAATTGTACATTCATTTTATATTTCTTAATGGAATATCCGTCCGTAAATATATTTGTCTGTTAAATGTGAAATGTAAATATTTATATTGTTGAAATAAATTTATCTTTTGCGATTTTCTAAATTGTTTTGTTTTTCTCCCAATTTATTTTTCTAAGCTACATACCGCCAGAAAACGCGCATGCATGCACAAACTTATTTTCTGAATTTAATCAAGCCGAGCATGTCACAATGCCACTTGCTTCAAAAGAGCTGACAACTGGTGAAACTAAGCCATTCATCCATTGGTGCCATACTGCAATGTATTTTCCAATGTAATTGGTAGTCCAGTCTTGTGGCTTTAACAAAGGTCTTCGGCCTCAACATGTCACCTCTTTTATAAAGGAGTAATGAAGCCATTGATGCCAATGAATTCATGAAAATGCATTACTTTTTAATTACAAATGAATTTCCACCAAGCTGCAAATGATTAACCTCAACTATGGCTCTCTCCTCTTGCTCCTCTCCCACACACTGCACAGAATTTCATATGCTTCTCTGAAATCCTCCGATTACTCACTATCTGGAAAGATGCATTGTTAACCTTAAGGAGTTGAAGACTAGGCATAGCTGAAAACGGACATTCTTTACACATTGACACCAGTGATTCATACTCCCTTCATGGTCAATGATTTCAGGCAATTAAGATATCATCAGTACATTGCTCAGGATAGCCGCTCAGTGGATTACTCTACTGAGGGTTTGATAATGTGCTATATCCGACTGACAACAGACCCATTATTCTAACAGTTTAGAATGAGGTGCAATTTGTTTTATGGTTCCTCTGTATGCCCATCTTAGTGGAGCCAAATCACACCTGTCTAAAAGTAACTCATGAGGTCCATGATAAGTTGACGACCCTCATTTTTTATGCAGACTAAAGGCTACATCATGTCAAACAAATTACTGGTATTCTCCAATAAAATCAAATTGGATGTGTAGGCTTATCTGTAAAGTTCATGTGTTTTTCACATATTGGGGGCATTTAATAATTGAGAAATGTAACAGCGATACTATACTGTACGTTCAATTAAAAAGTCTCTGGGTAATACAAACACAATTTCTCCCCAGTCTCACTAAAATTGATTTCATAGGCCTTATCTGCTGCCTGAAATAATCAGTGGTGCTTGCTCAAAGTCTATATGGTAAAGCAACGGGCCAACTTATTTCACAATTGTATCATCTTTCAATAGTGAAACATAATGCTCTCTGTGCATTAAAAGCATTTTGCTGTCACTCAAAAGAGATGCCTTTGTTTTTCTCCTGCAGACCCAATACATCAGTGGTTTTTCCAATTAGCCTTCCTCTCAGTGCACGTCCTCCCAGTCCATCGGTGTCTGGCCACAGTTGTGTCAGCTCCCTCTGTGCACCTCTATCCTGGGGTTGCTCTCTATTGCTGCCTGCTACACAAAATGTCAATGTGCAGTTGACCGTTCCGGCATGTGTCCTGCCAGCCGTGGTGACAAGTAGCCATTTTTGTGACTTCCCCCTCCTGCTCTGGGCAACGCCCTCGGGGGTGGAACTACACTGAACAAAAATATCAACGCAACATGTAAAGTGTTGGTCCCATGTTTAATGAGCTGAAATAAAAGACCCCGGAAATGTTCAATATGCACAAAAAGCTTATCTCAAAATGTGTGCACAAATTTGTTTACGTCCCTCTTAATGAGCATTTCTCTTTTGCCAAGATAATCCATCCACCTGACAGGTTTGGCATATCAAGAAGTAGATTAAACAGCATGATCATTACACAGGTGCACCTTGTGCTGGGAACAATAAAAGGCCACTCTAAAATGTGCAGTTTTCAACTGTACCGGACAGATGGCAGACAGCGTGTATTGCGCCTGTGTGGGCAGACGGTTTGCTGATGTCAACGTTTGTGAACAGAGTGCCCTGTGGTGGGGTTATGGTATGGGCAGGTATAAGCTACGGACAACGAACACAATTGCATTTTATCAATGGAAATTTGAATGCACAGAGATACCGTGACGAGATCCTGAGGCCCATTGTTGTGCCATTCATCTGCCGCAAAACCCTCATGTTTTAGCATGATAATGCACATCCCCATGTAGCAAGGATCTGGACACAATTCCTGGAAGCTGAAAATGTCCCAGTTCTTCCATGGCCTGCATACTCACCAGACATGTCACCCATCGAGCATGTTTGGGATGCTCTGGATTGACGTGTATGACAGCGTGTTCCAGTTCCTGCCAATATCCAGCAACTTCACACAGCCATTGAGGAGGAGTGGGACAACATTCCACAGGCCACAATCAACAGCCTGGTCAACTCTATGCGAAGGAGATGTCGCGCTGCATGAGGCAAATGTTGGTCACACCAGATACTGACTTGTTTTCTGATCCACACCCCTACCTTTAAAAAAAAAGGTATCTGTGACTAACAGATGCATATCTGTATTGCCAGTCATGTGAAATCCATAGATTAGGGCCTAATTAATTTATTTCAATTGACTGATTTCCTTATATGAACTGTAACTCAGTAAAATCGTTGAAATTGTTGAATGTTGCGTTTATATTTTTGTTCAGTGTAACTAGCACTTTTCCTCCCCCTCTCAACCGCCCCCTGTTTATATCTTCCAATAATAGATTGTAGTGTAAAGGAGAAAAATATTATTCATATATGTAGAGTATACAAAGAAGAAGATGCGATGCCCTAGGCTACCACTGAGTCAAACAATCAACATGTTGGCCGCTCAAATGACTGATAACTGTTGATTGGGATTTTCTGTCCAATTGGATTATGGTCACTATTTCTCACCTTCACAGAAGCGTTCTTATTCTAGATAGGTTCTTAAAGTAAGGCCATACACATTTACTTAAATGTTGAACGGATTCCCCTCTTCAATTTAATCAAAAATAAAATTAATATCTGAAAAAGTGATCCTGAGGCCCATTGTACTGAAAAAGTGCACGATTAGAGGATGCTTCCAGTAAAGAGATACACAACTTCCTCTTGGATTATGGCTGAATTATGCCTCTTTTAGCATCCCCAAGAGGCTATCATCTCTTAAAGTTGGTTGCCAGGTGTTGAACTAAGGTCACTATAGTATTTTAACAAGAAGGTCCACTTCTTGATTTGTATTTGCTTGCCACACAATCTGTTAAACATTTATTTACATTTGTATGGCCTAAATACTGAAAAAATGAACTAGGAATCTGTCTCATTCCATTATTTGTTGTGAACAGTTATTTGACTTATTAGTCCAAAAATAGTTCTGACATTAAATGTGACATTTTGAGTATGACCCACTTCTGATGTATTCCTGATTGGTCCTTATACTAAAGTCAGTTGTAGAGATTTAGATTTAGTGAATAGCGTATCGCCCATCCTAAATTTGAACATTTTCCAAAATCACATCTTTAATTTTCTCAGTGCATCTTGTGACCTCAGGGTATAAAAAAGGGTTGGAATTCTGTGAAACCAGCCAACATGGACAGGAATGACTGTGAGTTGAAAGGAGACAGCCTTTGACTGTGAGTATGTATCAGATGGCCTTTGTGCTCTAAGCAGATGATACATCTTTTAGCTGCCCTTTCCAGGACAGATTATCACATTGGTCATTTATTTCTCTGATTTATTGAACTCCAGCAACACTGGGACACTTCTCCAAATGAAACCTCACAATTGAAGTCATTAGACTTTCACACAATCAGGTGTTTACCTACCCTGTTTAGGTCAACAGTGGTCGTGTATGAGTCATACGAGGCATACTACAGTAACTTACTTTAATTGATCTGATTCGGACAATTTTCAGATATTCTCTTTTTTTCCCATGCCAAATCAGGCCAGTTCCATGATTGTGTTTGCCAACATCTGCAGCGAGTGTCTTCTGTACCTGATAACAGCAATACCTTCCCTGTGTCCACAAAGATGCAGAGGTCGATATGATGTATGTGTCGTGACCATCTTTGTATCTGTGCCATTATAGCGGCTGTGACAGCATGGCAAGTGCCATTGAGGCTATCTCCATTTTGAAGTAGGACATTTTCTTCTTCACGATTGGCTGATCCCTCCTGATGACCCGGTTGGACGTGACTCCAACAGGGTCACCAGGAAGGATCAGCCAATGAAGCTGGAAGTCCCACCCAGTTGACTACATTAAAATGATGGAAGCCCTCAATGGCGCTGCACATGCTAAGACGGCCTTTTGGCCACTAGATGTCTCTATCATTCATTATGACCATGACCTTCAAGTCTGCCATGGCCTTTTAGAGCAGTTTGACACTGAAACCCAGCGGCCAGAGACAACAGCTTATACAATGAGCCTGAAGGACAGTTTCATGAGTCCCAGAGGAATTCTGAACATATGCCTCTGTAGGGTGGCTGAAGGAGCATTGTGATCTACAGATCTTCTACTCTACTAGAACATTGGTAATGCTGGCTCTTTGATTGGGTCATTTTCCCATCAAAGAGCCATTTCGCTAGCCTGACTACCCACCCACCATGGCTCTGGCCCAACGCCACGCCCACTTGCGTTTCTTCTCTACCACGAGTCTGGATTTGTTTTCCTCTCCGACGTCTTCTAGCGATCACATTCTGACCATTCTGATTGGTCCAAGAAACCGACAGGTTGGGCCAACATGATTCATAAATCACGTCACTGGCTTGTATACTCTGATTGGTTAGAGACGATCCAATTGCTCATGACTTTGTTTTGTACAATGGCCCACATTTTCTCGTCAGGCAACCATTTCACTACCTTTCGCTCTTCTCTGCTTCTCTCAACCCCATATCTCTCAGTATGAGATGGTGACACACACACACACACCATTTACATAATATACATAATATATCACAAACAGTGGTTGTTGCACATGCACATGTACAGACACAATCTGCGGGTTGGTGTATGACAAAGCTCTGGACCATGTGACACTGATAAGGAGTGACTGGCTCCTGTCGCCCAGCCATGTCACACAGACAAAGGTAGACCCCATGCTCTCACAGAAACAGGAGTGGGGTGGCCAGGAAGCAGCACTTTTCCCCCCTGAAATCAGCAGCCCCCCCCCCCTTACCAAACACTCTGATCCTTTGAGAGTCAGTACTGAATCACCACACACAGACAGTATCATTAGCGTATGAAACTGGTCTACGAAGAGTGGTCCAACACTCAGCTAAGTAATTACCAAGATACACTACATGACCAAAAGCATGTGGATATCTGCTCGTCAAGCATCTCATTCCAAAATCATGGGCATTAACATGGAGTTGGTCCCCCATTTGCTGCTATAACAGCCTCCATTCTTCTGGGAAGGCTTTCCACTAGATGTTGAAACATTGCTGCGGGGATTTGCTTCCATTCAGCCACAAGAGCATTAGTGAGGTCGGGCACTGATGTTAGGCGATTAGGCCTGGCTCGCAGTCGGTGTTCCAATTAATCCCAAAGGTGTTCGATTGGGTTGAGGTCAGGGCTCTGTGCAGGCCAGTCAAGTTCTATCTCGACAAACCATTTCTGTATGGACCTCACTTTGTGCACAGGGGCATTGTCATGCTGAAAGGTGAGGAATCCCCTTTAAGAGGAATAAGTAACGTGTTCTAGTCTATGTCTGCATTCCAACTAGCACCCTATTCCCTTTCTAGTGCACTACTTTTGACCAGGGCTCATAGGGAATAGGGTGCCATTTGGGAGACAGCCATGTTTGTTGAATCCCGGGTTCACCAGGTCCCAAGTGCACTTCAAAGCATCACTACTTACCACCTGATAGAGGGAGGTGACCAACACCCCTAGTGTGGCAAAGATCATCCCCAGGAGGTTGAACTTCACATCATAGTAGGAGTTCAGGATCACACCTAATGTTATGGGCACCTAGTAGTGGGAAAAGACAGACACATCAGGTAAATAGCGTTACTGTAACTGTAATCATAAAAATTCATGAAAAAAGTTTGGGTTAGGCATTAGGGTTAGTGTGTGGTTAGGGTTAAAGGGATACTTGGGGATGTTGGCAATGAGGCCCTTTATCTACTTCCCCGGAGTCAGATGAACTCGTGGATACCATTTGTATGGCTAATGCATGCAGTTTGAAGGAAGTCGCTAACTAGCATTAGCGCAATGACTAGAAGTCTATGGATATCTGCTCGTGAAAGTACCTCTAATGTCCTTCATACTGGACACAGAGATTTTCTGACTTTGCCAGCTAGTGACCACTCTGCAGAGCTGCCTCCAGTATATCGATCATCTCTATTCATTGTAGAGCGTAATCCCTGTACATTTTTGTGGGAATGACATTGGAACTACGGAACATAATTTATTTAGTTGTGATCATATTACCAATTTCTGGGTGGTTATGATTTATTATTTTCAAATTATATTATTATTGCCAATTTCACATAGGTCGTCAAATTTGGTTTATTCCAAGATGGTCAAAAATGTATTTGTATTAACCAAATTCTTCATACACAAATACAGATTTTTGAAGGCTACCCCCTTATTTATTTTTGAAAGACAGCTTGATATTTTTTTGCAATCATTAAGATTGGTTAAAAACAAACATGACCGGAAACTCACTGCTACCTTTGAAACATACATATGTCTAATTTTATGTATATAAGACCTCTGTGATGTTTGTAAAAGTTTGTTTTCTTAAACCTGTGTGCTTGATTATGTACTTTGCTAAATGTTCATTTTGAATGTATAATTCAACTTCGGTATATGTTTGTACAATTAAAGTATTTAATTTTTAAACAAAAAAAAGTCATCTCAATAAATGCCAATCTGACCATTCTGTATGGAATGCTAGCTACATTGTAGCAGGCAGCAGCATTGGTACATTGTAACCACTACATACCAAAGTCAATTTGATCTTGGTGGAGAATGTCTTCTTGTAACACAGTCTGTATGACAATGATCACAGGAGTTGTCATCGCTTTGGCCAGCTGGTAAGTGCCAATGGTGTTGTTTTGTAAGGACATATTGGTGAAAGCCACAGAAGCTGAGAGCGAGCCAGATAATTTTGGTGGCAAATATGTCCATCTTCTGGCATACCCATAGTCCAAGCCATGTCACCACGAAATGGATCAGCGTTAGTCATGTTTGGGAAGCCATAGTGAACATAGATCCATTTGTTGATGAGAACGATGCATATCGACGACAGCAAATTGGCCAATAATCCAATGACGAGGCGGCTGTTCGAGAAAAGGTGTGAAAGTCGGTTAGCCATGGTCCTCTTGATAACCGTCCTGTAAAATCTACCTATAGGGTTCAGTAGTACTGTATAGTATGAAGCTAGCTTGCTAATGTAAACCAACAAATTCAAGTAAAAATGTCTACCCTCTGCCAGTTGTGCAACGCTTTCATACTTTTCCCATCGCATGTTGATCATATAGGGAAAAAAAAAGAGCCTGGCTGCAACTTAACGGGAGTAGTGACGTCAGATGAAGTGACCTTTACTTCCGTTTTTTCTGCGAAGAGAACTAGCCACGTCAGTGCCCTACAGCGCATCCCCGTGGAGACTTTGGAAAGTTGAAGGCGATAACCTAAACTATTTATTCTAGACATATACAAGGTCTCTCAAACCTTCCTTATACTCTTCTAGATTCAGATACGGATTTGCATCCAGCCTGTGCACGGCCCAAAGACAAACAATATTTCAGTCAAGTCACTTTTATTGTATACGAAAATGCAGAAAATCATTCACTCCATTACATAAAATTTGGCAAAAAAAATTAAAAGAACACAAAAAAGAAAAGAAAACAAATGTCCAGGTGGGGTGTATTTATGGTTGGATCTCGTACCCCAGCGGGTCCAGACTCTTATCCAATAAGAGAAGAGACGACTCCCTCATCTTCTGAAGGAACTTCCTCAGCACATCTTTGGAGAACACCTGAGACAGAGAGAGAGAAGAGACAGAACATAGTTAGCAAAAAGAAGAGGATGGGAAAGTAGAAGAGTGGAAGAGGAGACAGCAATACAGTGACAGGGAGAGATGCTGTGAGATGGTGTTGTATTGAGCTATAATGCTGTGAGATGGTGTTGATATTGTATTGAGCTATAATGCTGTGAGATGGTGTTGATATTGTATTGAGCTATAACGCTGTGAGATGGTGTTGTATTGAGCTATAATGCTGTGAGATGGTGTTGATATTGTATTGAGCTATAATGCTGTGAGATGGTGTTGTATTGAGCTATAACGCTGTGAGATGGTGTTGATATTGTATTGAGCTATAATGCTGTGAGATGGTGTTGTATTGAGCTATAATGCTGTGAGATGGTGTTGATATTGTATTGAGCTATAATGCTGTGAGATGGTGTTGATATTGTATTGAGCTATAACGCTGTGAGATGGTGTTGATATTGTATTGAGCTATAACGCTGTGAGATGGTGTTGATATTGTATTGAGCTATAACGCTGTGAGATGGTGTTGATATTGTATTGAGCTATAATGCTGTGAGATGGTGTTGTATTGAGCTATAATGCTGTGAGATGGTGTTGATATTGTATTGAGCTATAATGCTGTGAGATGGTGTTGATATTGTATTGAGCTATAACGCTGTGAGATGGTGTTGATATTGTATTGAGCTATAACGCTGTGAGATGGTGTTGATATTGTATTGAGCTATAATGCTGTGAGATGGTGTTGATATTGTATTGAGCTATAATGCTGTGAGATGGTGTTGTATTGTATTGAGCTATAATGCTGTGAGATGGTGTTGATATTGTATTGAGCTATAATGCTGTGAGATGGTGTTGATATTGTATTGAGCTATAACGCTGTGAGATGGTGTTGTATTGAGCTATAATGCTGTGAGATGGTGTTGATATTGTATTGAGCTATAACGCTGTGAGATGGTGTTGTATTGAGCTATAATGCTGTGAGATGGTGTTGATATTGTATTGAGCTATAATGCTGTGAGATGGTGTTGATATTGTATTGAGCTATAATGCTGTGAGATGGTGTTGTATTGAGCTATAATGCTGTGAGATGGTGTTGATATTGTATTGAGCTATAATGCTGTGAGATGGTGTTGTATTGAGCTATAATGCTGTGAGATGGTGTTGTATTGAGCTATAATGCTGTGAGATGGTGTTGATATTGTATTGAGCTATAATGCTGTGAGATGGTGTTGATATTGTATTGAGCTATAACGCTGTGAGATGGTGTTGATATTGTATTGAGCTATAACGCTGTGAGATGGTGTTGATATTGTATTGAGCTATAATGCTGTGAGATGGTGTTGATATTGTATTGAGCTATAATGCTGTGAGATGGTGTTGTATTGAGCTATAATGCTGTGAGATGGTGTTGTATTGAGCTATAATGCTGTGAGATGGTGTTGTATTGAGCTATAATGCTGTGAGATGGTGTTGATATTGTATTGAGCTATAATGCTGTGAGATGGTGTTGTATTGAGCTATAATGCTGTGAGATGGTGTTGTATTGAGCTATAATGCTGTGAGATGGTGTTGTATTGAGCTATAATGCTGTGAGATGGTGTTGTATTGAGCTATAATGCTGTGAGATGGTGTTGTATTGAGCTATAATGCTGTGAGATGGTGTTGTATTGAGCTATAATGCTGTGAGATGGTGTTGTATTGAGCTATAATGCTGTGAGATGGTGTTGATATTGTATTGAGCTATAATGCTGTGAGATGGTGTTGATATTGTATTGAGCTATAATGCTGTGAGATGGTGTTGATATTGTATTGAGCTATAATGCTGTGAGATGGTGTTGATATTGTATTGAGCTATAATGCTGTGAGATGGTGTTGTATTGA
Source organism: Coregonus lavaretus (assembly GCF_964263955.1). Classification (NCBI taxonomy): domain Eukaryota; kingdom Metazoa; phylum Chordata; class Actinopteri; order Salmoniformes; family Salmonidae; genus Coregonus; species Coregonus lavaretus. The sequence goes on from NW_028164685.1 coordinate 39,713, forward strand.
GCTATAATGCTGTGAGATGGTGTTGTATTGAGCTATAATGCTGTGAGATGGTGTTGATATTGTATTGAGCTATAATGCTGTGAGATGGTGTTGATATTGTATTGAGCTATAATGCTGTGAGATGGTGTTGTATTGAGCTATAATGCTGTGAGATGGTGTTGATATTGTATTGAGCTATAATGCTGTGAGATGGTGTTGATATTGTATTGAGCTATAATGCTGTGAGATGGTGTTGTATTGAGCTATAATGCTGTGAGATGGTGTTGTATTGAGCTATAATGCTGTGAGATGGTGTTGATATTGTATTGAGCTATAATGCTGTGAGATGGTGTTGATATTGTATTGAGCTATAATGCTGTGAGATGGTGTTGATATTGTATTGAGCTATAATGCTGTGAGATGGTGTTGTATTGAGCTATAATGCTGTGAGATGGTGTTGTATTGAGCTATAATGCTGTGAGATGGTGTTGATATTGTATTGAGCTATAATGCTGTGAGATGGTGTTGATATTGTATTGAGCTATAATGCTGTGAGATGGTGTTGTATTGAGCTATAATGCTGTGAGATGGTGTTGATATTGTATTGAGCTATAATGCTGTGAGATGGTGTTGATATTGTATTGAGCTATAATGCTGTGAGATGGTGTTGTATTGAGCTATAATGCTGTGAGATGGTGTTGTATTGAGCTATAATGCTGTGAGATGGTGTTGATATTGTATTGAGCTATAATGCTGTGAGATGGTGTTGATATTGTATTGAGCTATAACGCTGTGAGATGGTGTTGATATTGTATTGAGCTATAACGCTGTGAGATGGTGTTGATATTGTATTGAGCTATAATGCTGTGAGATGGTGTTGATATTGTATTGAGCTATAATGCTGTGAGATGGTGTTGTATTGAGCTATAATGCTGTGAGATGGTGTTGTATTGAGCTATAATGCTGTGAGATGGTGTTGTATTGAGCTATAATGCTGTGAGATGGTGTTGATATTGTATTGAGCTATAATGCTGTGAGATGGTGTTGTATTGAGCTATAATGCTGTGAGATGGTGTTGTATTGAGCTATAATGCTGTGAGATGGTGTTGTATTGAGCTATAATGCTGTGAGATGGTGTTGTATTGAGCTATAATGCTGTGAGATGGTGTTGTATTGAGCTATAATGCTGTGAGATGGTGTTGTATTGAGCTATAATGCTGTGAGATGGTGTTGTATTGAGCTATAATGCTGTGAGATGGTGTTGATATTGTATTGAGCTATAATGCTGTGAGATGGTGTTGATATTGTATTGAGCTATAATGCTGTGAGATGGTGTTGATATTGTATTGAGCTATAATGCTGTGAGATGGTGTTGTATTGAGCTATAATGCTGTGAGATGGTGTTGTATTGAGCTATAATGCTGTGAGATGGTGTTGTATTGAGCTATAATGCTGTGAGATGGTGTTGTATTGAGCTATAATGCTGTGAGATGGTGTTGTATTGAGCTATAATGCTGTGAGATGGTGTTGTATTGAGCTATAACGCTGTGAGATGGTGTTGATATTGTATTGAGCTATAATGCTGTGAGATGGTGTTGATATTGTATTGAGCTATAATGCTGTGAGATGGTGTTGATATTGTATTGAGCTATAATGCTGTGAGATGGTGTTGATATTGTATTGAGCTATAATGCTGTGAGATGGTGTTGATATTGTATTGAGCTATAATGCTGTGAGATGGTGTTGTATTGTATTGAGCTATAACGCTGTGAGATGGTGTTGATATTGTATTGAGCTATAATGCTGTGAGATGGTGTTGATATTGTATTGAGCTATAATGCTGTGAGATGGTGTTGATATTGTATTGAGCTATAATGCTGTGAGATGGTATTGTATTGAGCTATAACGCTGTGAGATGGTGTTGATATTGTATTGAGCTATAACGCTTCATCAGCACTGATGTGAAAGAACTGGACAGGTGTCAGATGACGTGGAAGAGAGGAAGCCACACTAGACTATTAGGTGAATCTCAATAGTGTTTCCTTGAAGTCACAGTAGACTTGAGAAGCAGATGGTGGCAGACAAAGGAAAGGAGACAGAGAGGGGAGAGGATGAAGCCACTGTAGACTGAATTGAGATGCCCTCAGCCCAGGTCAGACTCCAGCGCAGACCATAGAAATATAATTTCTAGACTACAGTACAGACCTCATAGAGGCGGTGTTGGTCTGAGGCGATGATATCAGCCAGTCTGAGACTCTCCTGGTGGCGTTGTGTTCTCTGCAGGAGGGGCTTGGTGTCTGTGGAGTGTTAAGGAGGAGGGGCTTGGTGTCTGTGGAGTGTTAAGGAGGAGGGGCTTGGTGTCTGTGGAGTGTTAAGGAGGAGGGGCTTGGTGTCTGTGGAGTGTTAAGGAGGAGGGGCTTGGTGTCTGTGGAGTGTTAAAGAGGAGGGGCTTGGTGTCTGTGGAGTGTTAAGGAGGAGGGGCTTGGTGTCTGTGGAGTTTTAAGGAGGAGGGGCTTGGTGTCTGTGGAGTATTAAGGAGGAGGGGCTTGGTGTCTGTGGAGTGTTAAGGAGGAGGGGCTTGGTGTCTGTGGAGTGTTAAGGAGGAGGGGCTTGGTGTCTGTGGAGTGTTAAGGAGGAGGGGCTTGGTGTCTGTGGAGTGATAAGGAGGAGGGGCTTGGTGTCTGTGGAGTGATAAGGAGGAGGGGCTTGGTGTCTGTGGAGTGTTAAGGAGGAGGGGCTTGGTGTCTGTGGAGTGATAAGGAGGAGGGGCTTGGTGTCTGTGGAGTGATAGGCATTTGGAACATCGCTCTAAAACATTCATTCGATATATTGCCCAGCCCTACACTCATTCTGATATGACGTATCTGACAACACTCTGAACTGATATTCTCATTCTGATATGATAAACACTATATATACAGCAGTATGTGGACACACTCATCAGAAATGGGTACAGATAGATACTTTTGTATATATAGTGTATGTTGACAGCCCTTCAAATTAGTGGATTCGGCTATTTCAGCCACACCTGTTGCTGACAGGTGTATAAAATCGAGCACACAGCCACACAATCTCCATAGACAACCATTGGCAGTAGAATGGCCTTACTGAAGAGCTCAGCGACTTTCAACGTGGCACCGTCATAGGATGCCACCTTTCCAACACGTCAGTTCGTCAAATTTCTGCCCTGCTAGAGCTGCCCCGGTCAACTGTAAGCGCTGTTATTATGAAGTGGAAACGTCTAGGAGCAACAACGGCTCAGCCGCAAGGTGGTAGGCCACACAAGCTCACAGAACGGGAACACGAGTGCTGAAGCACATAGCGCGTAAAAATGGTCTGTCCTCGGTTGCATCACTCACTACCGAGTTCCAAACTGCCTCCGGAAGCAACGTCAGAACAAGAACTGTTCGTCGGGAGTCTTCATGAAATGGGTTTCCATGGCCGAGCAGCCGCACACAAGCGTAAGGTCACCATTCGCAATGCCAAGCGCCAGCTGGAGTGGTGTAAAGCTCGCCACCATTGGACTCTGAAGCAGTGGAAACACATTCTGTGGAGTGATGAATCACATTTCACCATCTGGTTGTCCGACGGACAAATCTGGGTTTGGCGGACGCCAGGAGAACGCTACCTGCCCGAATGCAGTGCCAACTGTAAAGTTTGGTGGAGGAGGAATAATGGTCTGGGGCTGTTTTTCGTGGTTCAGGCTAGGCCCCTTAGTTCCAGTGAAGGGAAATCTTAACGCTACAGCATACAATGACATTCTAGACGATTCTGTGCTTCCAACTTTGTGGCATCAGTTTGGGGAAGGCCCTTTCCTGTTTCTGCATCACAATGCCCCTGTGCACAAAGCGAGGTCCATACAGAAAAGGTTTGTCGAGATCGGTGTAGAAGAACTTGACTGGCCTGCACAGAGCCCTGACCTCAACCCCATCGAACACCTTTGGGATGAATTGGAACACCGACTGCAAGCCAGGCCTAATCGCCCAACATCAGTGCCCGACCTCACCAATGCTCTTGTGGCTGAATGGAAGCAAGTCCCCGCAGCAATGTTCCAACATCTAGTGGAAAGCCTTCCCAGAAGAGTGGAGGCTGTTATAGCAGCAAAGGGGGGACCAACTCCATATTAATGCCCATGATTTAGGAATAAGATGTTAGATGAGCAGGTGTCCACATACTTTTGGTCATGTAGCGCACCTAAAGGTTAGAGGTCAGGGTTACTCACAGTGGTAGCGCTGTGGTCCACCAGCAGAGGGTTAGGGGTTAAAGGTTACTCACAGTGGTAGCGCTGTGGTCCACCAGCAGAGGGTTAGGGGTTAAAGGTTACTCACAGTGGTAGCGCTGTGGTCCACCAGCAGAGGGTTAGGGGTTAAAGGTTACTCACAGTGGTAGCGCTGTGGTCCACCAGCAGAGGGTTAGGGGTTAAAGGTTACTCACAGTGGTAGCGCTGTGGTCCACCAGCAGAGGGTTAGGGGTTAAAGGTTACTCACAGTGGTAGCGCTGTGGTCCACCAGCAGAGGGTTAGGGGTTAAAGGTTACTCACAGTGGTAGCGCTGTGGTCCACCAGCAGAGGGTTAGGGGTTAAAGGTTACTCACAGTGGTAGCGCTGTGGTCCACCAGCAGAGGGTTAGGGGTTAAAGGTTACTCACAGTGGTAGCGCTGTGGTCCACCAGCAGAGGTTTCTTCATGTAGGAGCCCAGCAGGATCTTTCCATTAGAGAAGGTTTCAGCCAGCAGGTCCATCTTGTAACCCAGAGCTCTGTCTCGGTACGAGAACCACTGGAAATGATCTGGGCTGATCTGGCCTCCCTCTGACGACAACAACACAACACAACATTACACTATTGTTGACCTATTGCCCCATCTCTGTCTGTTTGTACGTACGTTTCCCGGTGGCAGGCCAGAGCAGAGCCAGCCAGTCGGCGAGGTTGGCCTTGTCCTCCAGCTGCAGTGTGATGGCTCTAAGAGGAGGAGCACAAACAGCCACAGTCACAGCCTCAGGATCTGACAGCACGATACCAGGAGGGACAGACGGATGGACAGACGGATGGACAGACGGATGGACAGACAGATGGGGCGCCACTCTGGATGACGGGAGCCCTGTCATGGAGAGGTCAGGGTTAGAGGTCAGGGTTAGAGGTCAGGTTTAGAGGTCAGGTTTAGAGGTCAGAGGAATAACAAGATAGTATTATATAAATAAAGGATTGTAACGTTTCTGGGTTGGCTCTACATTCATCTTGGAACCAGATCGGTCCAATGTTTCTAACTACAGTCCTTCAGAAAGGGTTAGTACACTCCTTCAGACAGTATTCACACTCCTTCAGACAGTATTCACACTCCTTCAGACAGTTTTCACACTCCTTCAGACAGTTTTCACACTCCTTCAGACAGTTTTCACACTCCTTCAGACAGTTTTCACACTCCTTCAGACAGTATTCACACTCCTTCAGACAGTATTCACACTCCTTCAGAAAGTATTCACACTCCTTCATAAAGTATTCACACTCCTTCAGACAGTATTCACACTCCTTCAGACAGTATTCACACTCCTTCAGACAGTATTCACACTCCTTCAGACAGTATTCACACTCCTTCAGACAGTATTCACACTCCTTCAGACAGTATTCACACTCCTTCAGACAGTATTCACACTCCTTCAGACAGTATTCACACTCCTTCAGACAGTTTTCACACTCCTTCAGACAGTTTTCACACTCCTTCAGACAGTTTTCACACTCCTTCAGACAGTTTTCACACTCCTTCAGACAGTTTTCACACTCCTTCAGACAGTTTTCACACTCCTTCAGACAGTTTTCACACTCCTTCAGACAGTTTTCACACTCCTTCAGAAAGTATTCACACTCCTTCAGAAAGTATTCACACTCCTTCAGACAGTACTTCAGACAGTATTCACACTCCTTCAGAAAGTATTCACACTCCTTCAGAAAGTATTCACACTCCTTCAGACAGTATTCACACTCCTTCAGACAGTATTCACACTCCTTCAGACAGTATTCACACTCCTTCAGACAGTATTCACACTCCTTCAGACAGTATTCACACTCCTTCAGACAGTATTCACACTCCTTCAGACAGTATTCACACTCCTTCAGACAGTATTCACACTCCTTCAGAAAGTTCACACTCCTTCAGACAGTTTTCACACTCCTTCAGAAAGTATTCACACTCCTTCAGAAAGTATTCACACTCCTTCAGACAGTACTTCAGAAAGTATTCACACTCCTTCAGAAAGTATTCACACTCCTTCAGACAGTATTCACACTCCTTCAGACAGTATTCACACTCCTTCAGACAGTATTCACACTCCTTCAGACAGTATTCACACTCCTTCAGACAGTATTCACACTCCTTCAGACAGTATTCACACTCCTTCAGACAGTATTCACACTCCTTCAGACAGTATTCACACTCCTTCAGACAGTATTCACACTCCTTCAGACAGTATTCACACTCCTTCAGACAGTATTCACACTCCTTCAGACAGTATTCACACTCCTTCAGAAAGTATTCACACTCCTTCAAAAAGTATTCACACTCCTTCAGAAAGTATTCACACTCCTTCAGAAAGTATTCACACTCCTTCAGACAGTATTCACACTCCTTCAGACAGTATTCACACTCCTTGACGTTTTCCACATTTAGTTGTTACAGCCTGATTTTAAAATGGATTCAATAGAGATTTTTTTTGTCACTGGCCTACACACAATAACCCATAATGTCAAAGTGGAATTATGTTTAAAATTTTTTTACAAATAGATGAAAAGCTGAAATGTCTTGAGTCAATAAGTATTCAACCCCTTTGTTATGGCAAGCCTAAATAAGTTCAGGAGTAACAATTTGCTTAACGAGTCACATAAGTTGCGTGGACTCACTCTGTGTGCAATAATAGTGTTAACATGATTTTTGAATGACTACCTCATCTCTGTACCGGTCAGGGATTTCACCATGAGGCCATGGTGACTAAAACAGTTAGAGTTGAATGGACCAGACCAGACCATCTTAATACTATTTAATTGACCAGACCAGACCATCTTAATACTATTTAATTGACCAAACCAGACCATCTTAATACTATTTAATTGACCAGACCAGACCATCTTAATACTATTTAATTGACCAGACCAGACCATCTTAATACTATTTAATTGACCAGACCATCTTAATACTATTTAATTGACCAGACCAGACCATCTTAATACTATTTAATTGACCAGACCAGACCATCTTAATACTATTTAATGGACCAGACCATCTTAATACTATTTAATTGACCAGACCATCTTAATACTATTTAATTGACCAGACCAGACCATCTTAATACTATTTAATGGACCAGACCAGACCATCTTAATACTATTTAATGGACCAGACCAGACCATCTTAATACTATTTAATGGACCAGACCAGACCATCTTAATACTATTTAATGGACCAGACCAGACCATCTTAATATTATTTAAATGGACCAGACCAGACCATCTTAATACTATAATGGACCAGACCATCTTAATACTATTTAATGGACCAGACCATCTTAATACTATTTAATGGACCAGACCATCTTAATACTATTTAATGGCTGTGATAGGAGAAAACTGAGGATGGATCAACAACATTGTAGTTACTCCACAATACTAACCTAAATGACAGTGTGAAAAGAAAAGAAGGAAGCCTGTACAGAATACAAATATTCTAAAACATGCATCCGGTTTGCAATAAGGCACTAAAGTAAAACTGCAAAAAATTTGGTAAAGTAATTAACTAGAGGAAAACCTGGTTCAGTCTGCTTTCCACCAGACACTGGGAGGTGAATTCACCTTTCAACAGGACAATAACCTAAAACACAAGGCCAAATCTACACTGGAGTTGCTTACCAAGAAGACAGTGAATGTTCCTGAGTGGCCTAGTTACAGTTTTGACTTAAATCTACTTAAATCTATGGCAAGACCTGAAAATGGCTGTCTAGCAATGATCAACAACTAACTTGACAGAGCTTGAAGAATTTTGAAAAGAATAATGGGCAAACGTTGTACAATCCAGGTGTGGAATGCTCTTAGAGACTTACCCAGAAAGACTCACAGCTGTAATCGCTGCCAAAGGTACTTCTACAAAGTATTGACTCAGAGGTGTGAATACTTATGTGAATTAGACATTTCAGTATTTCATTGTCAATAAATTAGCAACCATTTCTAAAAATATGTTTTCCCTTTGTCATTACGGGGTACTGTGTGTAGATGGGGGAGATTTAATTTGGATCCATTTTTAACTCAGGCTGTAGCACAACAAAATAAGTCAAGGGGTTTGAATACTTTCTGAAGGCACTGTAGTTTAAATGTGTTAAATTAAATCAAACTTTATTTAAAGTGCATTTAAAATCCCAACACACTTTAAATGAAAACAATCTAATTAAAAAAGTCAAAGCAAACAGGAAGCAGTAAGCAAACAGGAAGCAGTAAGGTACAATGCTCTGCACTTACAGATGTCCTCACGCTCTTCACAATCCTCCAGTTCAATCATGGAAGACGGTCCGCTTTCGAAACTTTCTAACCTGTTGACAAAAAGGAATGGATCTCCTGACATCACGTTGGACAACAGTCACTCATAACGTTGTTTAGAAGAGAAGCAACAGTAAGAAATACCCTATATATACAGCAGTATGTGGAAACCCCTTCAAATTAGTGGATTCTGCTATTTCAGCCTCACCCGTTGCTGACAGGTGTATTCAATCAATTTTATCAATTTTATTTTATATAGCCCTTCTTACATCAGCTAATATCTCGAAGTGCTGTACAGAAACCCAGCCTAAAACCCCAAACAGCTAGTAATGCAGGTGTAGAAGCACGGTGGCTAGGAAAAACTCCCTAGAAAGGCAAAACCTAGGAAGAAACCTAGAGAGGAACCAGGCTATGAGGGGTGGCCAGTCCTCTTCTGGCTGTGCCGGGTGGAGATTATAACAGAACCATGCCAAGATGTTCAAAAATGTTCATAAGTGACAAGCATGGTCAAATAATAATCAGGAATAAATCTCAGTTGGCTTTTCATAGCCGATCATTAGAGTTTAAAACAGCAGGTCTGGGACAGGTAGGGGTTCCATAACCGCAGGCAGAACAGTTTAAACTGGAATAGCAGCAAGGCCAGGCGGACTGGGGACAGCAAGGAGTCACCACGGCCGGTAGTCCCGACGTATGGTCCTAGGGCTCAGGTCTCTCAGTTGGCTTTTCATAGCCGATCATTTAGAGTTGAAAACAGCAGGTCTGGGACAGGTAGGGGTTTCGTAGCCGCAGGCAGAACAGTTGAAACTGGAATAGCAGCAAGGCCAGGCGGACTGGGGACAGCAAGGTGTCATCATGCCCGGTAGTCCTGACGTATGGTCCTAGGGCTCAGGTTCTCAGAGAGAAAGAGAGAACGAGAGAATTAGAGAGAGCATACTTAAATTCACACAGGACACTGGATAAGACAGGAGAAGTACTCCAGGTATAACCAACTAACCCCAGCCCCCCGACACATAAACTACTGCAGCATAAATACTGGAGGCTGAGACAGGAGCGGTCCGGAGACACTGTGGCCCTATCCGATGAAACCCCCGGACAGGGCCAAACAGGAAGGATATAACCCCACCCACTCCGCCAAAGCACAGCCCCCGCACCACTAGAGGGATATCCCCAACCACCAACTTACAATCCTGAGACAAGGCCGAGTATAGCCCACAGAGGTCTCCACCACAGCACAAACCAAGGGGGGGGCGCCAACCCAGACAGGAAGATCACGTCAGTAACTCAACCCACTCAAGTGACGCACCCCTCCCAGGGACGGCATGAAAGAGCACCAGCAAGCCAGTGACTCAGCCCCTGCAACAGGGTTAGAGGCAGAGAACCCCAGTGGAGAGGGGAACCGGCCTGGCAGAGACAGCAAGGGCTGTTCGTTGCTCCAGCCTTTCCGTTCACCTTCACACTCCTGGGCCAGACTACACTCAATCATATGACCTACTGAAGAGATAAGTCTTCAGTAAAGACTTAAAGGTTGAGACCGAGTCTGCGTCTCTCACATGGGTAGGCAGACTGTTCCATAAAAATGGAGATCTATAGGAGAAAGCCCTGCCTCCCGCTGTTTGCTTAGAAATTCTAGGGACAATTAGGAGGCCTGCGTCTTGTGACCGTAGCGTACGTATTGGTATGTACGGCAGGACCAACTCGGAAAGATAGGTAGGAGCAAGCCCATGTAACGCTTTATAGGTTAACAGTAAAACCTTGAAATCAGCCCTTGCCTTAACAGGAAGCCAGTGTAGGGAAGCTAGCACTGGAGTAATATGATCAAATTTCTTGGTTCTAGTCAGGATTCTAGCAGCCGTATTTAGCACTAACTGAAGTTTATTTAGTGCTTTATCCGGGTAGCCGGAAAATAGAGCATTGCAGTAGTCTAATCTAGAAGTAACAAATGCATGGATTAATTTTTCTGCATCATTTTTGGACAGAAAATTTCTGATTTTTGCAATGTTACGTAGATGGAAAAAAGCTGTCCTTGAAACAGTCTTGATATGTTCGTCAAAAGAGAGATCAGGGTCAAGAGTAACGCCTAGGTCCTTCACAGTTTTATTTGAGACGACTTTACAACCATCAAGATGAATTGTCAGATTTAACAGAAGATCTCTTTGTTTCTTGGGACCTAGAACAAGCATCTCTGTTTTGTCCGAGTTTAAAAGTAAAAAGTTTTCAGCCATCCACTTCCTTATGTCTGAAACACAGGCTTCTAGCGAGGGCAATTTTGGGGCTTCACCATGCTTCATTGAAATGTACAGCTGTGTGTCATCCGCATAGCAGTGAAAGTTAACATTATGTTTTCGAATAACATCCCCAAGAGGTAAAATATATAGTGAAAACAATAGTGGTCCTAAAACGGAACCTTGAGGAACACCGAAATGTACAGTTGATTTGTCGGAGGACAGACCATTCACAGAGACAAACTGATATCTTTCCGACAGGTAGGATCTAAACCAGGCCAGAACTTGTCCGTGTAGACCAATTTGGGTTTCCAGTCTCTCCAAAAGAATGTGGTGATCGATGGTGTCAAAGGCAGCACTAAGGTCTAGTAGCACGAGGACAGATGCAGAGCCTCGGTCTGACGCCATTAAAAGGTCATTTACCACCTTCACAAGTGCAGTCTCAGTGCTATGATGGGGTCTAAAACCAGACTGAAGCATTTCGTATACATTGTTTGTCTTCAGAAAGGCAGTGAGTTGCTGCGCAACAGCTTTTTCTAAAATTTTTGAGAGGAATGGAAGATTCGATATAGGCCGATAGTTTTTTATATTTTCCGGGTCAAGGTTTGGCTTTTTCAAGAGAGGCTTTATCACTGCCACTTTTAGTGAGTTTGGTACACATCCGGTGGATAGAGAGCTGTTTATTATGTTCAACATAGGAGGGCCAAGCACAGGAAGCAGCTCCTTCAGCAGTTTAGTAGGAATAGGATCCAGTATGCAGCTTGAAGGTTTAGAGGCCATGATTATTTTCATCATTGTGTCAAGAGATATAGTACTAAAACACTTAAGTGTCTCTCCCGATCCCAGGCCCTCGCAGAGCTGTGCAGATCCAGGACAGCTAAGCCCTGGAGGAATACGCAGATTCAAAGAGGAGTCCGTAATTTGCTTTCTAATGGTCATGATCTTTTCCTCAAAGAAGTTCATGAATTTATCACTGCTGAAGTGAAAACCATCCTCTCTTGGGGAATGCTGCTTTTTAGTTAGCTTTGCAACAGTATCAAAAAGAAATTTTGGATTGTTCTTATTTTCCTCGATTAATTTGGAAAAGTAGGATGATCGAGCAGCAGTGAGGGCTCTTCGGTACTGCACGGTACTGTCTTTCCAAGCTAGTCGGAAGACTTCCAGTTTGGTGTGGCGCCATTTCCGTTCCAATTTCCTGGAAGCTTGCTTCAAAGCTCGGGTATTTTCTGTATACCAGGGAGCTAGTTTCTTATGACAAATGTTTTTCGTTTTTAGGGGTGCAACTGCATCTAGGGTATTGCGCAAGGTTAAATTGAGTTCCTCAGTTAAGTGGTTAACTGATTTTTGTCCTCTGACGTCCTTGGGTAGGCAGAAGGAGTCTGGAAGGGCATCAATGAATTTTTGTGTTGTCTGAGAATTTATAGCACGACTTTTGATGCTCCTTGGTTGGGGTCTGAGCAGATTATTTGTTGCGATTGCAAACGTAATAAAATGGTGGTCCGATAGTCCAGGATTTTGTGGAAAAACATTAAGATCTACAACATTTATTCCATGGGACAAAACTAGGTCCAGAGTATGACTGTGGCAGTGAGTAGGTCCAGAGACATGTTGGACAAAACCCACTGAGTCGATAATGGCTCCGAAAGACTTTTGGAGTGGGTCTGTGGACTTCTCCATGTGAATATTAAAATCACCAAAAATTAGAATATGATCTGCTATGACTACAAGGTCTGATAGGAATTCAGGAAACTCAGAGAGGAACGCTGTATATGGCCCAGGAGGCCTGTAAACAGTAGCTATAAAAAGTGATTGAGTAGGCTGCATAGATTTCATGACTAGAAGCTCGAAAGATGAAAACGTCATTTTTTTTTTTGTAAATTGAAATTTGCTATCGTAAATGTTAGCAACACCTCCGCCTTTGCGGGATGCACGGGGAATATGGTCACTAGTGTAACCAGGAGGTGAGGCCTCATTTAACACAGCAAATTCATCAGGCTTAAGCCATGTTTCAGTCAGGCCAATCACATCAAGATTATGATCAGTGATTAGTTCATTGACTATGACTGCCTTTGAAGTGAGGGATCTAACATTAAGTAACCCTATTTTGAGATGTGAGGTATCACGATCTCTTTCAATAATGGCAGGAATGGAGGAGGTCTTTATCCTAATAAGATTGCTAGGGTGAACACCACCATGTTTAGTTTTGCCCAACCTAGGTCGAGGCACAGACACAGTCTCAATGGGTATGGCTGAGCTGACTACACTGACTATGCTATTGGCAGACTCCACTAAGCTGGCAGGTTGGCTAACAGCCTGCTGCCTGGCCTGCACCCTATTTCACTGTGGGGCTAGAGGAGTTAGAGCCCTATCTATGTTGGTAGATAAGAGGAGAGCACCCCTCCAGCTAGGATGGAGTCCGTCACTCCTCAGCAGGTCAGGCTTGATCCTGTTTGTGGGTGAGTCCCAGAAAGAGGGCCAATTATCCACAAATGTTATCTTTTGGGAGGGGCAGAAAACAGTTTTCAACCAGCGATTGAGTGCTGAGACTCTGCTGTAGAGCTCGTCACTTCCCCTAACTGGGAGGGGGCCAGAGACAATTACTCGATGCCGACACATCTTTCTAGCTGATTTACACGCTGAAGCTATGTTGCACTTGGTGACCTCTGACTGTTTCATCCTAACATCGTTGGTGCCGACGTGGATAACAATATCTCTATACTCTCTACACTCGCCAGTTTTAGCTTTAGCCAGCACCATCTTTAGATTAGCCTTAACGTCGGTAGCCCTGCCCCCTGGTAAACAGTGTATGATCGCTGGGTGATTCGTTTTAAGTCTAATACTGCGGGTAATGGAGTCGCCAATGACTAGGGTTTTCAATTTGTCAGAGCTAATGGTGGGAGCCTTCGGAGTCTCAGACCCCGTAACGGGAGGAGTAGAGACTAGAGAAGACTCAGACTCAGACTCCGACTCGCTACATAATGGGGAAAACCGGTTGAAGGTTTCTGTCGGCTGAATGAGCGACACCGGTTGAGCATTCCAACAGTATTTCCCTCCAGAAGCCATGAGAAAGTTGTCCGGCTGCGGGGACTGTGCGGGGGGATTTATACTAACGTTACTGTCTGTACTTACTGGTGGCACAGACGCTGTTTCTTCCTTTCCTACACTGATATTACTCTTGCCTAACGATTGCGTCTGAAGCTGGGCTTGTAGCACAGCTATTCTCGCCGTAAGGCGAGAATTCTCCTGTATATTATGAGTACAGCGACTGCAATTTGAAGACATCATGTTAATGTTACTACTTAGCTTCGGCTGTTGAAGATGTTGATGAACCATGTCCAGATAAAGCGTCCGGAGTGAAAAAGTTGAATAAGGGAAAAAAGTTGCGATGGAAAAAAGGAAAATAACGTAAAGTTGGCAGCTAAAACGCACAGGAAAATGACTCTTCTGTCTCGGGATAAACGTCCGGGGTGAAAAAGTTTAACGAAAAAAGATGAGTGAGGACAAAACTAAAAAGTTGGTAAATTTGTTGTATTAAATCGAGCACACAGCCATGCAATCTCCATAGACAAACATTGGCAGTAGAATGTCCTTAATGAAGAGCTCAGCGAGTTTCAACGTGGCACCGTCATAGGATGACACCTTTCCAACAAGTCAGTTCGCCCTGCTAGAGCTGCCCCGGTCAACTGTCAGTGCTGTTATTGTGAAGAGGTCTAGGAGCAACAACAGCTCAGCCATGAAGTGGTAGGCCACACAAGCTCACAGAACGGGACCGCCGACTGCTGAAGCGTGTAAAACTTTAGTATAAAGATTTCTTTATCCTATCCCAGGTATTCCTTAAAGAGGTGGGGTTTCAAGTGTCTCTGGAAGGTGGTGAGTGACTCCGCTGTTCTGGCATCGTGAGGGAGCTTGTTCCACCATTGGGGTGCCAGAGCAGCGAACAGCTTTGACTGGGCTGAGCGGGAACTGTGCTTCCGCAGAGGTAGGGGGGCCAGCAGGCCAGAGGTGGATGAACGCAGTGCCCTCGTTTGGGTGTAGGGACTGATCAGAGCCTGAAGGTACGGAGGTGCCGTTCCCCTCACAGCTCCGTAGGCAAGCACCATGGTCTTGTAGCAGATGCGAGCTTCAACTGGAAGCCAGTGGAGTGTGCGGAGGAGCGGGGTGACGTGAGAGAACATGGGAAGGTTGAACACCAGACGGGCTGCGGCATTCTGGATGAGTTGTAGGGGTTTAATGGCACAGGCAGGGAGGCCAGCCAACAGCGAGTTGCAGTAATCCAGACGGGAGATGACAAGTGCCTGGATTAGGACCTGTGCCGCTTTCTGTCTTTCAAGTCAGTTTATGAAAATGCCCTTTTTTGTTACAAATGTAACTTGAACCATGAATAAACACATTCACTAATAATGACTAACTTCTTGTAGCAGGCATTAGAGGCTAGAGAACAATCTCTCAAGCCCACGTGCTAGTGAATAGCCAGCTAATCTTTACCTGGATGTATTTGCTTGCTAACAAGGTTCAACAGTTGAATTGTTACGACCACACCCTTCTGTCTGTCTCCAACTGTTTGAACAGCATGCTAGCCTGTCCACTTTGTTCAGATGTTGAAATCAAGTGGCCTACCTTATTTCTCAGAATGAGAACGAGTTGCCAATTCCTTATATAATTGTTTTATGCTTATGCACATTTATAAACAGACTAGACAGCTAGGATAACAGTCTTTGGCTAAAATGCTGCTAACGGTACGTGGTACCACAATGCCGCGCGCGACAAACTGAGCATTAATTTTCCAGAATCAATGTTCATTGATACTCTGGTTTTAGTCGTGTCTGCTCTGTGCGCAATTTGAGGAGTTGAGACATAAAAAGCGTATCGTTAAAAAACGTAACTTCTCTATTATAGTAAAATGTCTCAATGTGTTTGTGTCCATATGACCGATTCTGTTGGACCAAACCTCAAAATGCAAATAGCGAGTTGAAACCGCTCGTCAGAGAGGAAGATGTGATATCACAACTTTGTTGGCGTGAGAGGCAGGGGGAGGGGCTTGGTGTGTAAACCATAGAGGAAGAGGCGAAGCGCTAGAATCTGTCCAAAAATAAGGGTAATGTGTTTATATGGGCTTATTTTGGACCTATTCTTTTTGCCTGCCTTCCCACCTCTTGGATGACGACTCCCATTGTTAGGGAGGAGACGTGCATCTCGTCAGTATACAGATCTCTGAGCAAAAGAGACCAGAAAAAAACAATGAGAAAAAGCTGATAAAAACTAAAAACTAAACCATGATTCATGCGATGCAGGCATTTGGAATATCGCTCAAAAACGCACATTCTAATTAATCAAATTCATTTGATATATCGCCTAGTCAGAAGTAACAGTGTTGAAAAGAGAAGCAACAGTCAGAAGTAACAGTGTTTAGAAGGAACATTTAGATGTAAAGGTTTTGAGAAGCAACAAACAGAAGTAAGTGTTGAGAAGCAACAGTCAGAAGTAACAGTGTTTAGGAGTGTACTTACGTGTTGTCTGAGAGTCGGTTGTTGCTTTGGGAGAAGTCTTGGCGTCTGGTCTTTTTCCCCAGCTTTCCAACAGGCTCTATATAGCAGACAGTACTGGCACTCAGATCCACAAGGCTGGAGCTCCTGTCACTGGCTGGGTCCTGGGAGGGGTCCTTAGCTGGACCAGTGCTGAGGCTGACGCTGGGACTCTGGGCTGACTGCTCTTCAGGGAATAGGGCTTTCCTCCCTGAAGTCTGCAACGTGCTTCTGACAGTGGCCACCGGGAGCGCTTCTCTGCCCGAGGAGAAGATGGCGCCAAAGGTGGCCAGAGAGCGCTTGACCGTCTTGGGAGTGGAGAGGTCCTTCCTCTTCACCAGGGTCTGACCTGCTCCAGGTCGAGGTGAGGAGGCGTTCTGAGGAGGTCGCAGGGACTTAGCAGGCCTGGTCCGGACTGGTCTGGGCTTGGACTTACTTCTCACCACCTTGCGTGTTTTTGGGTTAGGCTGGGGTTGATGGGGTGAAGGTGTTTTTGGGTTAGGCTGGGGTTGTTGAGGGAAGGAAAAGGTGCGGCCAGCATTCTCTGGGGGGTTGTTGGTCTCCCACCAGTTCACTGGAGCTTTCCTCCTCCTGCGTTTCTCTGGAGCCTCCCTGGCCTGGTGCTGCTGCCTGCTGGGGGTAACGGTAGCAGAGTGGGGGGTAATGTTAGTGGGTGTGGCATCACTCTGGGGTTTACACTTGGGAGTGCAGTTGTAGAGCCAGTCAAACACCTTCTCACCTGAGAAGAGACACAAGCAGAACACAAATCACCACATATTTCAATAACAGCTGTTTGAGATGACAGTACATATTTTGTATATTACTAAGCTTGATTTATGAGTGAACTATATTCCCTTGAAGGAAAATGGATGGCGTTAATATGAAGCCTTACTTGAGGTGAGTGTATGCTGTCTGAGAGGGCTGGGCATGGCCTCCTGTTCCTCTTCTCTCTGACCTTCAGGCCTCGCTGGCTCCTCTGTACTGGCTATCGTCTGCTTCTTAGGTCTGCCCTTCTTGGGCTTCTCTGCTTTCTGCTCTGCAGTCTGATTGGACCACGGTTTCTTCTCTGTGGTCTGATTGGACGAGGGTTTATTTGCTGCTGACTGATTGGACGAGGGTTTCTTCTTTGCGTTCTGATTAAACAAGGGTTTTGATGGCCCGTCCTCCTGCCCTGACTCCACAGAGGAATGTCTTGCTGGTTTAGATGTAGTTGTCTTGTTATTCTGTTTGGACTTGTTGTCTGTCTCTGTGAGCTGTGTGTTGACAGGACTGATGAGCCACCAGGGACCAGGCTCGGTCCTCTTCCTCTTCCCTGCTAACTGGGAGGAGTCAGCCTCACCAGTAGGGGCGGGGCAGACCTCCTGGGCCTTACAATTGGCTGGAACCTTAGAGATGACTCGTCTCTGTCCTGTTGGTGCCGACTGTAGAACTGTGGAGGAAAGACAACATTACATCTAGCCTTTTATGTAAACTACATTTTTTCCCATTGATTGTTTTGTGAATGTTTTTTATATATTTTTTTATTTGTTGAGAGCTCTTACAAAACATATTCCTATACCTACAAATGGCATGATACAACTTGAACTTGTGATGAACGTTGTAGTCAGAAAAACCATCATGATGTGTGATGTCAGCTGTCAGGGGATATTACCTGGAGAAACATCCTGGTCTGCAGCCGCTTCACTCTCCTCCTCCATGGTGACGGGCTCCTCCCCAGCTCGACCTGACAGTCTCCTGGTCTTCCCAGACTGCCGGCCTCGTCCTCGGCTCGTCTTGGGGTTCACCTTGTCACCTTGGATACCAGCTTTGGATTTAGAGATTCTGGGAACTTTCTTTTCTGTTTTGGTGTGGCTAGGTTTAGGCTTGGCCCCTCCTCCTGGTGCCTCTTGTTCCAGGTCACCTGCTGTCGTTGGTTCAGATAACAGGTTGTTGACTTTCTTCTTTTCTTGTTCTATGTCGTCTGCCTCGAGGTCAACATGATTAACAGGCCCATCACCCTGAGGTCCTACCCCCGGGGGACTAGAGTCCCTCTCCTTCCTGGTTGTAGGATTCTTTCCCTTCTTCTCTTTAGTTGTCCGAGGTCTGTCTGTCCCTCCTGATCTCTGATTGGCTGTAGCCTTGGTGAGTATGTCTGCTGAGGCATTGTCACTACTGTGTGATTGGTTCTGCTGCTTTGGTCGTGGTTTGGCTGTGGTCCTGATGGGGTCAAACTTCCAGCGATGGGAGAACCAGGGAGGCTCATAATCCTCCAGGATCAGGAAGTCATCCTCCAGCTCGGTGAGAGGAGGTTCTCTCACTGGAGACGCCAGGGCTTTCCTAGGACTGAACAGAAACAGGGCTTTAACCCTCTGACCTCTAACCCTAGCCTCTAACCCTTTCCTAGGGCTGACCAGAAACACAGCATTGACCACAGCCTCTGACCTATAACCCTAGCCTCTAACCCTTTCCTAGGGCTGACCAGAAACACAGCATTGACCACAGCCTCTGACCTCTAACCCTAGCCTCTAACCCTTTCCTAGGGCTGACCAGAAACACAGCATTGACCACAGCCTCTGACCTATAACCCTAGCCTCTAACCCTTTCCTAGGGCTGACCAGAAACACAGCATTGACCACAGCCTCTGACCTATAACCCTAGCCTCTAACCCTTTCCTAGGGCTGACCAGAAACACAGCATTGACCACAGCCTCTGACCTCTAACCCTAGCCTCTAACCCTTTCCTAGGGCTGACCAGAAACACAGCATTGACCACAGCCTCTGACCTCTAACCCTAGCCTCTAACCCTTTCCTAGGGCTGACCAGAAACACAACATTGACCACAGCCTCTGACCTCTAACCCTAGCCTCTAACCCTTTCCTAGGGCTGACCAGAAACACAGCATTGACCACAGCCTCTGACCTATAACCCTAGCCTCTAACCCTTTCCTAGGGCTGACCAGAAACACAGCATTGACCACAGCCTCTGACCTATAACCCTAGCCTCTAACCCTTTCCTAGGGCTGACCAGAAACACAGCATTGACCACAGCCTCTGACCTCTAACCCTAGCCTCTAACCCTTTCCTAGGGCTGACCAGAAACACAGCATTGACCACAGCCTCTGACCTCTAACCCTAGCCTCTAACCCTTTCCTAGGGCTGACCAGAAACACAGCATTGACCACAGCCTCTGACCTCTAACCCTAGCCTCTAACCCTTTCCTAGGGCTGACCAGAAACACAGCATTGACCACAGCCTCTGACCTATAACCCTAGCCTCTAACCCTTTCCTAGGGCTGACCAGAAACACAGCATTGACCACAGCCTCTGACCTATAACCCTAGCCTCTAACCCTTTCCTAGGGCTGACCAGAAACACAGCATTGACCACAGCCTCTGACCTCTAACCCTAGCCTCTAACCCTTTCCTAGGGCTGACCAGAAACACAGCATTGACCACAGCCTCTGACCTCTAACCCTAGCCTCTAACCCTTTCCTAGGGCTGACCAGAAACACAGCATTGACCACAGCCTCTGACCTCTAACCCTAGCCTCTAACCCTTTCCTAGGGCTGACCAGAAACACAGCATTGACCACAGCCTCTGACCTATAACCCTAGCCTCTAACCCTTTCCTAGGGCTGACCAGAAACACAGCATTGACCACAGCCTCTGACCTCTAACCCTTTCCTAGGGCTGACCAGAAACACAGCATTGACCACAGCCTCTGACCTATAACCCTAGCCTCTAACCCTTTCCTAGGGCTGACCAGAAACACAGCATTGACCACAGCCTCTGACCTATAACCCTAGCCTCTAACCCTTTCCTAGGGCTGACCAGAAACACAGCATTGACCACAGCCTCTGACCTATAACCCTAGCCTCTAACCCTTTCCTAGGGCTGACCAGAAACACAGCATTGACCACAGCCTCTGACCTCTAACCCTTTCCTAGGGCTTATGAGTGAGAAAGTTAGACGCACAAATATCATACCCCAAAAACGCTAACCTCCCCTGTTATTGTAATGGTGAGAGGTTAGCATGTCTTGGTGGGATATTTGTGCGTCTAACTTTCTCACTCATCATTATTCATGATTCATTCAGGACTATCCGTAATCATGGTAGCATCCACATTAATGTAGTAGTGTTTCAAAACATATTCTCTTCTGATTTACAAAAGAAGTGTCTCCAAAATGACAATTATTTACCATAAAATGGGGGGACAACGTCAAAAGGGCAGTAATTTATAAACGGTCTAAACTCGATATGGATGAAAATACCCTCAAATTAAAGCTGACAGTCTGTACTTTAACCTCAGTCATTGTATCATTTCAAATCCAAAGTGCTGGAGTACAGAGGCAAGACAACTAAATAATTGTCACTGTCCCAATACTTTGAGCTCCCTGTATTCTGCCCTGTAGCAAAGAGAAAATGTTGCGGTTTTAAAGCTAATTTCCTGCAATTATATGCATTTAGCCATGCAGTGTTCTTTTGGTCACACATAAAATATAAACTGACAGTACAAAACATTAAGAACACCTTCCTAATATTGAGTTGCACCCCCTTTTGCCCTCAGAACAGCCTCAATTCATCGGAGCATGGACTCTACAAGGTGTCGAAAGCGTTCCACAGGGATACTGGCCCATGTTGACTCCAATGCTTCCCACAGTTGTCTCAAGTTGTCTGGATGTCCTTTGGGGGGTGGACCATTATTGATACACACAGGAAACTACGGAGCATGAAAAACCCAGCAGCGTTGCAGTTCTTGACACAAACTGGTGTGCCTGGCATGACTCCGGTCTCCTCTCCTTCATCTACACTGACTGAAGTGGATTTAACAAGTGACATCAATAAGAGATCATAGCTTTCACCTGGATTCACCTGGTCCCTCTATGTCAGATGCCATACACGCCGTCTGCCCGTTTCAGTTGAAACCATGATTCATCGCTGAAGAGCACACTTCACCAGTGTGCCAGTGGCCATTGAAGGTGAGCATTTGCCCACTGAAGTCAGGTCAAGACCCTGGTGAGGACGACGAGCACGCAGATGAGCTTCCCTGAGACCATTTCTGACAGTTTGTGCAGAAATTATTCGGTTGTGCAAACCCAGTTTAATCAGGTGTCCTGGTGGCTGGTCTCAGACGATCCCGCAGGTGAAGAAGCCGGATGTGGAGGTCCTAGACTGGCCGGTTGGACGTACTGCCAAAATCTCTAAAACAATGTTGGAGGTGGCTTATGGTAATGAAATGAACATTAAATATTCTGGCAAAAGTTCTGGTGGACATTCCTGCAGTCAGCATGCCAATTGCACACTCCCTCAAAACTTGAGACATGTGGCATTGTGTTGTGTGACAAAACTGCACATTTTAGAGTGGCCTTTAATTGTCCCCAGCACAAGGTGCACCTGTGTAATGATCATGCTGTTTAATCAGCTTCTTGATATGCCACACCTGTCAGGTGGATGGATTATCTGGGCAAAGGAGAAATGCTCACTAAAAGGGATGTCAAAATGTGCGCACAACATTTGAGAAAATATGCTTTTTGTGCATATGAAAGATTTCTGGGATCTTTTATTTCAGCTCATGAAACATGGGACCAACACTTTACATGTTGCGTTTATGTTTTAGTTCAGGACTGAATGGCATTTATGGTGAGTTTGGTCATTTACAAGAGAATGAAAAGGTTTTGATGCTTGTCTGCTCTGATGTCCTCTGTAGCTCAGCTGGTAGAGCACGGCGCTTGTAACGCCAAGGTAGTGGGTTCGATCCCCGGGACCACCCATACACAAAGATGTATGCACGCATGACTGTAAGTCGCTTTGGATAAAAGCGTCTGCTAAATGGCATATTAATTAATTAAGTATTTAATTAATTAATTAAAATGCAGCATGTGTACACGCTGTGTCTGGAGTCGGTAGGGCAACGGGCCTGACTGAGAGAAGATGGGGGAGGAGCAGACTGGCCCGAGAACAGAGGAGAGAAAATGCAAGGAAATTAAAAATGTTGGCAGCTGTACAGAGAACTCATCCAAAGGGCTTTGACCTCTCAAATACGGCAGAAAGCTTACACAATAAGATGCACCGTCACCTTATTAATTCAGAAACGTACTAAGATAACGTGACCCCTAAGTTTAACTTGCTAGTTAACGCAGAATTCCTCATTTTTATAATATAATATGCCATTTAGCAGACGCTTTTATCCAAAGTGACTTACAGTCATGCGTGCGTACATTATAAAAAAAAAAAATGGTGTATGGGTGGTCCTGGGGATCGAACCCGTTACAAGCGCCGTGCTCTACCAGCTGAGCTACAGAGGACCACTTTTTCACGAAAGGAACAAATATAAAACGTGTAAGAAATCTCTAAATGCAGATCTAAAATGGTTCTTATTGTCATTTCTGCATCAGACTATTTTTGTGCTTCAATTGCACTTTGCACTGATGAGATTCAGGAACTGGCAGACAGCGCTCTGACTGATGAGATTCAGGAACTGGCAGACAGCGCTCTGACTGATGAGATTCAGGAACTGGCAGACAGCGCTCTGACTGATGAGATTCAGGAACTGGCAGACAGCGCTCTGACTGATGAGATTCAGGAACTGGCAGACAGCGCTCTGACTGATGAGATTCAGGAACTGGCAGACAGCGCTCTGACTGATGAGATTCAGGAACTGGCAGACAGGGCTCTGACTGATGAGATTCAGGAACTGGCAGACAGCGCTCTGACTGATGAGATTCAGGAACTGGCAGACAGCGCTCTGACTGATGAGATTCAGGAACTGGCAGACAGGGCTCTGACTGATGAGATTCAGGAACTGGCAGACAGCGCTCTGACTGATGAGATTCAGGAACTGGCAGACAGCGCTCTGACTGATGAGATTCAGGAACTGGCAGACAGCGCTCTGACTGATGAGATTCAGGAACTGGCAGACAGCGCTCTGACTGATGAGATTCAGGAACTGGCAGACAGCGCTCTGACTGATGAGATTCAGGAACTGGCAGACAGCGCTCTGACTGATGAGATTCAGGAACTGGCAGACAGCGCTCTGACTGATGAGATTCAGGAACTGGCAGACAGCGCTCTGACTGATGAGATTCAGGAACTGGCAGACAGCGCTCTGACTGATGAGATTCAGGAACTGGCAGACAGCGCTCTGACTGATGAGATTCAGGAACTGGCAGACAGCGCTCTGACTGATGAGATTCAGGAACTGGCAGACAGCGCTCTGACTGATGAGATTCAGGAACTGGCAGACAGCGCTCTGACTGATGAGATTCAGGAACTGGCAGACAGCGCTCTGACTGATGAGATTCAGGAACTGGCAGACAGCGCTCTGACTGATGAGATTCAGGAACTGGCAGACAGCGCTCTGACTGATGTGGAGGTTTTTTCTCAGGTACTTTTCTCAGTGTAGACAGTCTACTTTTCTCCATAAAATTCAAGATTTACTTGAAACAAAACATTGGAACTGTAGCTGGCTACATTATTTATATGATAAACATTAAATGCCTAACCCTTTCCTAGGGCTGAACAGAAACAAATCATTAACCTAACCTCTAACATGCTGACAAGACCGTCGCACGCATCCACACCAGACGCGATCAGGACACGCAGGTTGAAATATCAAAGCGAACTCTGAACCTACTATATTAATTTGGGGACAGGTCGAAACACATTAAACATTCATGAACATTTAGCTAGTTAGCTTGCTGTTGCTAGCTAATTGGTCCTGGGATATACAGTGCCTTCGGAACGTATTCAGACCCCTTGCCTTTTTCCACATTTTGTTATGTTACAGCCTTATTCTAAAATGGATTAAATACAAATGTTTCCTCAGCACTGTACACACAATACCCCATAATAACAAAGCAAAAAAAGTTTTGACATTTTTGCAAACAGAAATACCTCAATTTCGAGTCTCATAGCAAAGGGTCTGAATACTTATACAAATGTAATATCGGTTATTCATTTTTTTATAAATTTGCAAATTTCGAAAAATGTCTTTTTGCTTTGTCATTATGGGGTAGTGTGTGTAGATTGATGAGGAACATTTAAAATGTAATCCATACTACTAAAAACCAATGAGGAGCGAGTCAAGCGTCACAAATACAACCGAGTTCTATTTCAGCGCCTGGCTACGCAGACGCTCGTTGACGCGCTCGAGCAGATCAGATAAAATGATTGAATACACATCATTAACCCTAGCATCTAACCCCTAACCCTTTCATAGAGCTGAACAGAAACACATCATTAACCCTAACCCCTAACCCCTAACCCTTTCATAGAGCTGAACAGAAACACATCATTAACCCTAGCATCTAACCCCTAACCCTTTCATAGAGCTGAACAGAAACACATCATTAACCCTAGCATCTAACCCCTAACCCTTTCATAGAGCTGAACAGAAACACATCATTAACCCTAGCATCTAACACCTAACCCTTTCATAGGGCTGAACAGAAACACATCATTAACCCTAACCCCTAACCCTTTCATAGAGCTGAACAGAAACACATCATTAACCCTAACCTCTAACCCTTTCATAGGGCTGAACAGAAACACATCATTAACCCTAACCTCTAACCCTTTCATAGGGCTGAACAGAAACACATCATTAACCCTAACCCCTAACCCTTTCATAGAGCTGAACAGAAACACATCATTAACCCTAGCATCTAACACCTAACCCTTTCATAGGGCTGAACAGAAACACATCATTAACCCTAACCCCTAACCCTTTCATAGAGCTGAACAGAAACACATCATTAACCCTAACCTCTAACCCTTTCATAGAGCTGAACAGAAACACATCATTAACCCTAGCCTCTAACCCCTAACCCTTTCATAGAGCTGAACAGAAACACATCATTAACCCTAACCTCTAACTCCTAACCCTTTCATAGAGCTGAACAGAAACACATCATTAACCCTAACCTCTAACCCTTTCATAGGGCTGAACAGAAACACATCATTAACCCTAACCTCTAACCCTTTCATAGAGCTGAACAGAAACACATCATTAACCCTAGCCTCTAACCCCTAACCCTTTCATAGAGCTGAACAGAAACACATCATTAACCCTAACCTCTAACCCTTTCATAGGGCTGAACAGAAACACATCATTAACCCTAACCTCTAACCCCTAACCCTTTCATAGAGCTGAACAGAAACACATCATTAACCCTAGCATCTAACACCTAACCCTTTCATAGGGCTGAACAGAAACACATCATTAACCCTAACCCCTAACCCTTTCATAGAGCTGAACATAAACACATCATTAACCCTAACCTCTAACCCCTAACCCTTTCATAGAGCTGAACAGAAACACATCATTAACCCTAACCTCTAACCCCTTCATAGAGCTGAACAGAAACACATCATTACCCCTAACCTCTAACCCTTTCATAGGGCTGAACAGAAACACATCATTAACCCTAACCTCTAACCTCTAACCCTTTCATAGAGCTGAACAGAAACACATCATTAACCCTAACCTCTAACCCCTAACCCTTTCATAGGGCTGAACAGAAACACATCATTAACCCTAACCCCTAACCCTTTCATAGAGCTGAACAGAAACACATCATTAACCCTAGCATCTAACCCCTAACCCTTTCATAGGGCTGAACAGAAACACATCATTAACCCTAACCTCTAACCCCTAACCCTTTCATAGAGCTGAACAGAAACACATCATTAACCCTAACCTCTAACCCCTTCATAGAGCTGAACAGAAACACATCATTAACCCTAACCTCTAACCCTTTCATAGAGCTGAACAGAAACACATAATTAACCCTAACCTCTAACCTCTAACCCCTTTCATAGGGCTGAACAGAAACACATCATTACCCCTAACCTCTAACCCTTTCATAGGGCTGAACAGAAACACATCATTAACCCTAACCTCTAACCCCTTCATAGAGCTGAACAGAAACACATCATTAACCCTAACCTCTAACCTCTAACCCTTTCATAGAGCTGAACAGAAACACGGCATTCAGGGTCCCCCCAGGAGTTTTAAACAAGGTGGTGCTGATAAGTCAGTCGAGGGGGAGGTGCTTTGAACACCTGTAACTGCCATTTCCTGCAATCTAAAAACTTGAATTAAGTGATTAAGTGCAAATTAATTAATTTTGTAAATATCATTAATACTGGTTGTATTTTTTACATAGTGGTGCAGTCAAGTCCACACCTTTCCTCCCGGCCGGCTCGGCCCACCCTCCTGCAACATGGCTGAGTGACTCATTGCGAGCTTACAGAACTGGGCTGCGGGCAGCTGAGAGAAAATGGAGGAAAACCAAACTTCCAGAGAACCTGTCATCTTTTCACTCCCTCCTCTCTACATTCTCTTCCTCTGTATCCGCTGCTAAAGCCACTTTCTACCACTCTAAATTTCAAGCTTCTGCCTCTAACCCTAGGAAACTCTTTTCCACCATCTCCTCCCTCCTTAATCCTCCACCCCCTCCCTCTCTGCAGACAACTTTGTTAACCACTTTAAAAAGAAGGTTGATGACATCTGCTCCTCATTCACTCAGCCTATTGAGTCCACTGGTCCCACTCACACAGAACTACCCTACGCCTTGACCTCTTTCTCCCCTCTCTCTCCAGATGACATCCTGCGACTAGTGAGTTCTGCCCGCTCGACCCCATCCCCTCCTCCAGACCATCTCTGGAGACCTTCTCCCATTCCAGAAGCCATGGATTACAGGAAACATCCGCACTGAGCTAAAGGGTAGAGCTGCCGCTTTCAAGGAACGGGACTCTAACCCGGACGCTTATAAGAAATCCCGCTATGACCTCCGACGAACCATCAAACAGGCAAAGAGTCAATACAGGTCTAAGAAGTGGTTTAGCTCGTCTGGTAGGCTTGTGTCACTGGGCAGCTCGCGGCTGTGCTTCCCTTTGTAGTCTGTTTCCCTGCATTAAAGTCCCCGGCCACTAGGAGCGCTGCATCTGGATGAGCGTTTTCCTGTTGATTAATGGCCTTGTACAACTCATTCAGAGCAATCTTAATGCCGGCATTGGTTTGTGGTGGTAAATAGACAGCTATGAAAAATATAGATGAAAGGAAACTTAAATCCGTTCTCCCATTCCTCACCCCTGACCACTGGCTGCGTCCCCTCTGACTTCAAATTGCCCCAGTCGCTCCCATCCTCAAGAAACAAACACTCGTCTCCTCTGACGTCAAAAACTATAGACCTGTATCCCTTCTTTTCTTTCCTGAGTGGCGCAGTGGTCTAAGGCACTGCATCGCAGTGCTAACTGTGCCACTAGAGATCCTGGTTCTCAACACTTTTTTTGTTGTTGTTTTATTCTTACTTTTTTTTGTTTAAAATAAATGCACTGTTGGTTAAGGGCTGTAAGTAAGCATTTCACTGTAATGTCTGCACCTGTTGTATTCGGCGCATGTGACCAATACAATTTGATTTGATTTGATTTGATATGTGGTTGTCCCACCTAGCTACAGTGAGGGAAAAAAGTATTTGATCTCCTTCTGATTTTGTACGTTTGCCCACTGACAAAGAAATGATCAGTCTATAATTTTAATGGAAGGTTTATTTGAACAGTGAGAGACAGAATAACAAAAAAATCCAGAAAAACGCATGTCAAAAATGTTATAAATTGATTTGCATTTTAAATGAGGGAAATAAGTATTTGACCCCCTCTTAATCAGAAAGATTTCTGTCTCCAAGGTGCCTTTTATACAGGTAACGAGCTGAGATTAGGAGCACACTCTTTAAGGGAGTGCTCCTAATCTCATCTTGTTACCTGTATAAAAGACACCTGTCCACAGAAGCAATCAATCAGATTCCAAACTCTCCACCATGGCCAAGACCAAAGAGCTCTCCAAGGATGTCAGGGACAAGATTGTAGACCTACACAAGGCTGGAATGGGTTACAAGACCATCGCCAAGCAGCTTGGTGAGAAGGTGACAACAGTTGGTGCGATTATTCGCAAATGGAAGAAACACAAAAGAACTGTCAATCTCCCTCGGCCTGGGGCTCCATGCAAGATCTCACCTCATGGAGTTGCAATGATCATGAGAACGGTGAGGAATCAGCCCAGAACTACACGGGAGGATCTTGTCAATGATCTCAAGGCAGCTGGGACCATAGACACCAAGAAAACAATTGATAACACACTACGCTGCTCAAAAAAGCACATATACAGGACCGTCTGAAGTTTGCCAATGAACATCTGAATGATTCAGAGGATAACTGGGTGTTGTGGTGAGATGAGACCAAAATCGAGCTCTTTGGCATCAACTCAACTCGCTGTGTTTGGACGAGGAGGAATGCTGCCTATGACCCCAAGAACACCATCCCCACCGTCAAACATGGAGGTGGAAACATTATGCTTTGGGGGTGTTTTTCTGCTAAGGGGACAGGACAACTTCACCGCATCAAAGGGACGATGGACGGCGCCATGTACCGTCAAATCTTGGGTGAGAACTTCCTTCCCTCAGCCAGGGCATTGAAAATGGGTCGTGGATGGGTATTCCAGCATGGCCAAGGCAACAAAGGAGTGGCTCAAGAAGAAGCACATTAAGGTCCTGGAGTGGCCTAGCCAGTAGTTGCCAAACGTCAGCCTCGAAACCTTAATGACTTGGAGAAGATCTGCAAAGAGGAGTGGGACAAAATCCCTCCTGAGATGTGTGCAAACCTGGTGGCCAACTACAAGAAACGTCTGACCTCTGATTGCCAACAAGGGTTTTGCCACCGAGTACTAAGTCATGTTTTGCAGAGGGGTCAAATACTTATTTCCCTCATTAAAATGCAAATCAATTTATAACATTTTTGACATGCGTTTTTCTGGATTATTTTGTTGTTATTCTGTCTCTCACTGTTCAAATAAACCTACCATTAAAATTATAGACTGATCATGTCTTTGTCAGTGTTCAAACGTACAAAATCAGCAGGGGATCAAATACTTTTTTCCCTCACTGTATCTGAAGATGAATGCACTGACTAAGTCACCCTGTGATATGTGGTTGTCCCACCTAGCTAACTAAGTCGCTCTGGATAAGAGCGTCGGCTAAATGACTAAAATGTAAATCCCCAATCACGCTTGTAGACGACATTGGCTACGTGTCAGTTTGTCACTTTCAGGAAGTTGGAGTAATACCATGATCAATTACTGAAGACATTGGCTCTAATCCAGGTTGTGCCTTTATCTTTCGAGACAATTAACAACTAAGGAAGAATATTTCACTTCTCTCATTGACTTCTCAAACCCCAAACTCCAGCCAGGTATACTTCGCAAGCATTCCCGGAAGTATTGCGATGTTGGGCATCTGGGTTTAGAAACTCAGGGAGGGGCCTTCCGAGTGGCACAGTGGTCAAAGGCAATTAACTGTGAGATCCTGGTTCGAGTCCAGGCTTGACCGGGAGACCCATTGGGCGGCGCACAATTGGCCAAGCGCCGTCCAGGGTAGGGGAGGGTTTTGCCGGCAGTGCACGCTGACTCAGTCGCCAGGTGTACAGTGTTTCCTCCGGCACATTGGTGCGGCTGGCTTCCGGGTTAAGTGGGCATTGTGTCAAGAAGCAGTGCGGCTCGGTTGTGTTGTGTTTCGGAGGACGCACTACTTTCGACCTTCGCCTCTCCCGTGTCCGTACGGGAGTTGCAGCGATGGGACAAGACTGTAACTACCAATTGGATACCCTGAAATTGGGTAGAAGAAAGGGGGTAAAATACTAAAAAAAAGAGACTCAGGGAGGGCCACTACTGTGGATATTGTAAACAGGACAGTTCTAATCATTCATTGGGTTAAATGAAAACAGATGTGGACTCACCAGGCAGGCTTTGACTGACCAGCCTCTCTCAGCTTCTGGAGAAAGGAGGATGTGGCTTTCCTTTCCTGTGTTGCCTCCTTCTCTGGTGGTTGGGCCAGACTCCTCTTCTCTGGTGCTGGTTGTTCTTTGGGTTCCACTTTCTCTGTGCTGCAGAGGGACAGTGTCAACTTCATGGAGAATTAACACAATTAACACAATAGGGATGTGTCAAATTCTTAACATTTAAACTGCCATTTTTGTCCAGTTTCCTTTAGAACAATAAGAACAAGTGATACAATTCCAGATGAAATCCCAATGCAGAATATGGTCCTATTACGTACCACAGTCCTAGACACAGTAGGCTACCGGTAGTCTGTCACTTCATATTATGAGACAAAAACACACTAACTAGCAATGATTCATGAGAAAAATAGTTTGAGAGCTTGCGCTTTGTACTTGCAGACTAATCATTGTACAATTTCTCCACCAAGGCCATCATGGTTTTTCAACATGGCATCTGGTAGTCTGGTTCTGGATATGCCATCAGGGTATTGAAGTCAACATCCTCTGCCATTGACAATGGCTGCATTACAACTGCAGTCATTTCTGGAATCAGCGCTGTGATTTTCTCACTCCCTTATCACACTTCAATAGTGTGAAGCAGTCTAGGGCCTGTGCTGCCGCCAGCAACGGTTTGTTCACCCTTTCAGATGGTGAAGCATTGCATCTGTACTACCATTACCGTACCTCAATTCCACCTCGCAAAGTTTGCATTTCACCACCTACTCATTTAACTCCTCAAAGTGTTGCTATACATACAGGACTTCCTCAGTGTTGCTATACATACAGGACTTCCTCAGTGTTGCTATACATACAGGACTTCCTCAGTGTTGCTATACATACAGGACTTCCTCAGTGTTGCCATACAGGACTTCACTACTATCGCTTGCCTTTGATGGTTGATGGTGTGCGGAGCTCTTTATATCTGTGGCAAATCATTTGAAAGATGCATATCACCCTCACACCATAACACCTCCTCCTCCATGCATTACGTGGAAAATACACATGCGGAGATCATCCATTCACCCGCACCGCGTCTCAAAGACACAGCGGTTGGAACCAAAAATCTCAAATTTGGACTCCAGACCAAAGTACACATTTCCACCATTGCTTTGCTGTTGACGATGTCTGTGATTTTATTTAGAATTCAAGGCACACTTAACCAGCATAGCTACCACAGCATTCTGCAGCGATACGCCATCCCATCTGGTTTGGGCTTAGTGGGACTATCATTTGTTTTTCTACAGGACAATGACCCAACACACCTCCAGGTTGTGTAAGGGCTATTTGACCAAGGAGGAGAGTGATGGAGTGCTGCATCAGATTACCTGGCCTTTCCATCCCCCGACCTCAAACAAATTGAGATGGTTTGGGATGAGTTGGGCCGCAGAGTGAAGGAAAAGCAGCCAACAAGTGCTCAGCATATGTGGGAACTCTTTCAAGACTGTTGGAAAAGCATTCCAGGTGAAACTGGTTGAGATAATGCCAGGGGTGTGCAAAGCTGTCATCAAGGCAAAGGGTGGATATTTGAAGAATCTCAAATATAAAATATATTTTGATTTGATTCACACTTTTTTGGTTACTACATGATTCCATGTTATTTCATAGTGTTGATGTCTTCACTATTATTCTACAATGTAGAAAATAGTAAAAATAAAAGACAAACCCTTGAATGAGTAGGTGTTCTAAAACCTTTGACTGGTAGTGTATATATTACCTAAATTACCTCGACACACCTGTACCCCCATACATTGACTCGGTACCGGTACCCCCTGTATATAGCCTGTATATTGACTCGGTACCGGTACCCCCTGTATATTGACTCGGTACCGGTACCCCCTGTATATTGACTCGGTACCGGTACCCCCTGTATATTGACTCGGTACCGGTACCCCCTGTATATTGACTCGGTACCGGTACCCCCTGTATATTGACTCGGTACCGGTACCCCCTGTATATTGACTCGGTACCGGTACCCCCTGTATATTGACTCGGTACCGGTACCCCCGGTACCGGTACCCCCCCTTCCTCAGTGTTGCTATACATACAGGACTTCCTCAGTGTTGCTATACATACAGGACTTCCTCAGTGTTGCTATACATACAGGACTTCCTCAGTGTTGCTATACATACAGGACTTCCTCAGTGTTGCTATACATACAGGACTTCCTCAGTGTTGCCATACAGGACTTCACTACTATCGCTTGCCTTTGATGGTTGATGGTGTGCGGAGCTCTTTATATCTGTGGCAAATCATTTGAAAGATGCATATCACCCTCACACCATAACACCTCCTCCTCCATGCATTACGTGGAAAATACACAAGCGGAGATCATCCATTCACCCGCACCGCGTCTCAAAGACACAGCGGTTGGAACCAAAAATCTCAAATTTGGACTCCAGACCAAAGTACACATTTCCACCATTGCTTTGCTGTTGACGATGTCTGTGATTTTATTTAGAATTCAAGGCACACTTAACCAGCATAGCTACCACAGCATTCTGCAGCGATACGCCATCCCATCTGGTTTGGGCTTAGTGGGACTATCATTTGTTTTTCTACAGGACAATGACCCAACACACCTCCAGGTTGTGTAAGGGCTATTTGACCAAGGAGGAGAGTGATGGAGTGCTGCATCAGATTACCTGGCCTTTCCATCCCCCGACCTCAAACAAATTGAGATGGTTTGGGATGAGTTGGGCCGCAGAGTGAAGGAAAAGCAGCCAACAAGTGCTCAGCATATGTGGGAACTCTTTCAAGACTGTTGGAAAAGCATTCCAGGTGAAACTGGTTGAGATAATGCCAGGGGTGTGCAAAGCTGTCATCAAGGCAAAGGGTGGATATTTGAAGAATCTCAAATATAAAATATATTTTGATTTGATTCACACTTTTTTGGTTACTACATGATTCCATGTTATTTCATAGTGTTGATGTCTTCACTATTATTCTACAATGTAGAAAATAGTAAAAATAAAAGACAAACCCTTGAATGAGTAGGTGTTCTAAAACCTTTGACTGGTAGTGTATATATTACCTAAATTACCTCGACACACCTGTACCCCCATACATTGACTCGGTACCGGTACCCCCTGTATATAGCCTGTATATTGACTCGGTACCGGTACCCCCTGTATATAGCCTGTATATTGACTCGGTACCGGTACCCCCTGTATATAGCCTGTATATTGACTCGGTACCGGTACCCCCTGTATATAGCCTGTATATTGACTCGGTACCGGTACCCCCTGTATATAGCCTGTATATTGACTCGGTACCGGTACCCCCTGTATATAGCCTGTATATTGACTCGGTACCGGTACCCCCTGTATATAGCCTGTATATTGACTCGGTACCGGTACCCCCTGTATATAGCCTGTATATTGACTCGGTACCGGTACCCCCTGTATATAGCCTGTATATTGACTCGGTACCGGTACCCCCTGTATATAGCCTGTATATTGACTCGGTACCGGTACCCCCTGTATATAGCCTGTATATTGACTCGGTACCGGTACCCCCTGTATATAGCCTGTATATTGACTCGGTACCGGTACCCCCTGTATATAGCCTGTATATTGACTCGGTACCGGTACCCCCTGTATATAGCCTGTATATTGACTCGGTACCGGTACCCCCTGTATATAGCCTGTATATTGACTCGGTACCGGTACCCCCTGTATATTGACTCTGTACCGGTACCGGTACCCCCTGTATATAGCCTGTATATTGACTCTGTACCGGTACCCCCTGAATATAGCCTGTATATTGACACGGTACCCCCTGTATATAGCCTGTATATTGACTCGGTACCGGTACCCCCTGTATATAGCCTGTATATTGACCCGGTACCCCCTGTATATAGCCTGTATATTGACCCGGTACCCCCTGTATATAGCCTGTATATTGACTCGGTACCCCCTGTATATAGCCTGTATATTGACTCGGTACCCCCTGTATATAGCCTGTATATTGACTCGGTACCCCCTGTATATAGCCTGTATATTGACTCGGTACCCCCTGTATATAGCCTGTATATTGACTCGGTACCCCCTGTATATAGCCTGTATATTGACTCGGTACCCCCTGTATATAGCCTGTATATTGACTCGGTACCCCCTGTATATAGCCTGTATATTGACTCGGTACCCCCTGTATATAGCCTGTATATTGACTCGGTACCCCCTGTATATAGCCTGTATATTGACTCGGTACCCCCTGTATATAGCCTGTATATTAACTCGGTACCCCCTGTATATAGCCTGTATATTGACTCGGTACCCCCTGTATATAGCCTGTATATTGACTCGGTACCCCCTGTATATAGCCTGTATATTGACTCGGTACCCCCTGTATATAGCCTGTATATTGACTCGGTACCCCCTGTATATAGCCTGTATATTGACTCGGTACCCCCTGTATATAGCCTGTATATTGACTCGGTACCCCCTGTATATAGCCTGTATATTGACTCGGTACCCCCTGTATATAGCCTGTATATTGACTCGGTACCCCCTGTATATAGCCTGTATATTGACTCGGTACCCCCTGTATATAGCCTGTATATTGACTCGGTACCCCCTGTATATAGCCTGTATATTGACTCGGTACCCCCTGTATATAGCCTGTATATTGACTCGGTACCCCCTGTATATAGCCTGTATATTGACTCGGTACCCCCTGTATATAGCCTGTATATTGACTCGGTACCCCCTGTATATAGCCTGTATATTGACTCGGTACCCCCTGTATATAGCCTGTATATTGACTCGGTACCCCCTGTATATAGCCTGTATATTGACTCGGTACCCCCTGTATATAGCCTGTATATTGACTCGGTACCCCCTGTATATAGCCTGTATATTGACTCGGTACCCCCTGTATATAGCCTGTATATTGACTCGGTACCGGTACCCCCTGTATATAGCCTGTATATTGACTCGGTACCGGTACCCCCTGTATATAGCCTGTATATTGACTCGGTACCGGTACCCCCTGTATATAGCCTGTATATTGACTCGGTACCGGTACCCCCTGTATATAGCCTGTATATTGACTCGGTACCGGTACCCCCTGTATATAGCCTCGTTATTGTTATTTTATTGTTGCTCTTTTATATTTTACTTTTTAGTTTATTTTTCTTAACTGCATAGTTGGTTAAGGGCTTGTCAGTAAGCATTTTACTGTTAGTCTACACCTGTTATATTCGGCGCAGGTGACAAATAAAATGTGATTTTATTTCTATTTTTCTTTCAAAGCATTTAGAAATGTTTATCCCAATGTCACACATTGGCCCCATTTATTTATAGAAAGACCCTTAAACGAAATTGGGATCATTAACGTTAAGAAAAAATCCCTACCCGAAATAAAACCTGTTCTCACAAAATTAAAATCACAGTACAGTTATCACTCAACTACCACTAATAGGGTTAGGGTTAGCCTGACCACTAATAGGTCATCATCGGAAATCTAAAAATTTAACAAATACCTGCTGTAACGTTAGTAGGAGATATACATATTCATAATTGTTATATACAGTACAGTTAAATTAGATCTTTAAGCTAAACCAGCTTTTTTAAAATTCATTTTCTTTATTTTATTTTTTTCATTCCACGATGACATGGCTCTATACATAACTGAGTATCCTCTGGTGGCAGAGCATTCCAGGATGACATGGCTCTATACATAACTGAGTATCCTCTGGTGGCAGAGCATTCCACGATGACATGGCTCTATACATAACTGAGTATCCTCTGGTGGCAGAGCATTCCACGATGACATGGCTCTATA
Organism: Coregonus lavaretus; assembly: GCF_964263955.1. Lineage (NCBI taxonomy): Eukaryota > Metazoa > Chordata > Actinopteri > Salmoniformes > Salmonidae > Coregonus > Coregonus lavaretus. Next base: position 75,537 of record NW_028164685.1, read on the forward strand.
CATAACTGAGTATCCTCTGGTGGCAGAGCATTCCAGGATGACATGGCTCTATACATAACTGAGTATCCTCTGGTGGCAGAGCATTCCACGATGACATGGCTCTATACATAACTGAGTATCCTCTGGTGGCAGAGCATTCCACGATGACATGGCTCTATACATAACTGAGTATCCTCTGGTGGCAGAGCATTCCACGATGACATGACTATACATAACTGAGTATCCTCTGGTGGCAGAGCATTCCACGATGACATGACTCTATACATAACTGAGTATCCTCTGGTGGCAGAGCATTCCACGATGACATGGCTCTATACATAACTGAGTATCTTCTGGTGGCAGAGCATTCCACGATGACATGACTCTATACATAACTGAGCAACACATGAAATCTGTTTTTGGTCTGGTTGAAGAGTCTGGTGGGGTGTGTCTGTCTGGTTGAAGAGTCTGGTGGGGTGTGTCTGTCTGGTTGAAGAGTCTGGTGGGGTGTGTCTGTCTGGTTGAAGAGTCTGGTGGGGTGTGTCTGTCTGGTTGAAGAGTCTGGTGGGGTGTGTCTGTCTGGTTGAAGAGTCTGGTGGGGTGTGTCTGTCTGGTTGAAGAGTCTGGTGGGGTGTGTCTGTCTGGTTGAAGAGTCTGGTGGGGTGTGTCTGTCTGGTTGAAGAGTCTGGTGGGGTGTGTCTGTCTGGTTGAAGAGTCTGGTGGGGTGTGTCTGTCTGGTTGAAGAGTCTGGTGGGGTGTGTCTGTCTTGTTGAAGAGTCTGGTGGGGTGTGTCTGTCTTGTTGAAGAGTCTGGTGGGGTGTGTCTGTCTGGTTGAAGAGTCTGGTGGGGTGTGTCTGTCTGGTTGAAGAGTCTGGTGGGGTGTGTCTGTCTGGTTGAAGAGTCTGGTGGGGTGTGTCTGTCTGGTTGAAGAGTCTGGTGGGGTGTGTCTGTCTGGTTGAAGAGTCTGGTGGTGTGTGTCTGTCTGGTTGAAGAGTCTGGTGGTGTGTGTCTGTCTGGTTGAAGTGTATGCAAATAGATTATACATGTGGTTAGGCATTTTCAACACACAAATGTTTCTTGACTAGAAGAGAAGTAGTACATTTCTCCTAAACCTTCCCAAGTTCTCTCACGTCACCCCGCTCCTCCGCACACTCCACTGGCTTCCAGTTGAAGCTCACATCTGCTACAAGACCATGGTGCTTGCCTACGGAGCTGTGAGGGGAACGGCACCTCCGTACCTCCAGGCTCTGATCAGTCCCTACACCCAAACGAGGGCATTGCGTTCATCCACCTCTGGCCTGCTGGCTCCCCTACCTCTGCTGAAGCACAGTTCCCGCTCAGCCCAGTCAAAACTGTTCGCTGCTCTGGCACCCCAATGGTGGAACAAGCTCCCTCACAACGCCAGGACAGCGGAGTCACTCACCACCTTCCGGAGACATTTGAAACCCCACCTCTTTAAGGAACACCTGGGATAGGATAAAGTAATCCTTCTACCCCCCAAAAAAAAAACACATTGTAAAGTGGTTATCCCACTGGCTATAGGGTGCTAATGCACCAATTTGTAAGTCGCTCTGGATAAGAGCGTCTGCTAAATGACGTAAATGTAAAGACTATCATGCATGTTGTTGGTGTTAGTTCTGTGTGTAGTTAAGGGCAAGGTGTGCTGCTTTGTTTGGAGCCACAATGTAACATGGATGGACAGTTTAAATTTAGACTAAGCTTTTTCATTGAATTTTCTCACAAGTGTTTGAATAATAACGTCAGTTTGGACATCCGGATATTCGATTAACCGATTAGATTATTAGTCCATCCCTAAATGGGTAATTCCACCAAGTCTAACACATGCCCTTATGACTCCAATTGCATTTCTGTCATTCCACTTACCTACAGCATCTGCCGTCGTCCGGGGGAAATGACAAAGGAGAAAAATCTTTCCAGCTCTCCTTGCAGACAGGCCATGCGTAGCCAATGTGATTTATAATATATGTATTTTTATCATCATATTTCTACCTGCAGGCCAATGTTTTTATTTGTTGGCTGTATGTAGGTTGGTTTTATGGCAATAGAAGGTAATTTTAGAATTTAATCATTTTCATTTAGATATAATTTTGATTAACCACATTACATTGATTTTGAGACATTAAGACTTTATTATAAATTAAATTGTTCCAACGACAATTTGCATATGAAAATCAGAAATGGCACGCAGATCAGTAGAACTGGTACGATAACTTGGCACTCCAAATGGAAAAGGTTGCCGACCGCTTCAGGAGCATAATGGCAGAATATGCTAAGGCCAGCAGCAGCAGGCAGAGGGAGGGCGGTAACAGGTTCATTTATTCTGGTTCGGCTATATTGATCTCTGGCTCCCTCTTTAATAATTTGTGTGTCTTCATTTTTAATCACGGCGCTTAAAGCATCAGACAAGTTCAGTAGCCAACATTTGGTTAATTTAATCAAACATAGGGTGTGTCTATATATGGAAAAATATACATTTTAATATTTTGACCAATCGATTGGTCGAAAGAACAGACAACTCTCGGTCGACCAAGATTTCTTTTTTGTCAGGGACAGCCCTAGAAATTAGATCACCTGGCGCATGCTGCACAACAGTGAGTGACTCAAGGCTCCGGTCTCTTGTTGTGCGCTTGTAAACAAACACAACTTGAGACGTGACAGGGCACTACCGTAAACTACATAATAATGTGACAAGTGAAATGAAGAACGCACTGTTCTTTATCATCTAACGTATTGCACAACTTGACTGCAGGTATTTACTTAAAAAGTAGCTACAAATATTCAATTTTATATCTAAGAAATAGTTAACGGTATTGAAAAACCATCCTGTGGCTTCTTCCAAATACCCCGGTATAGGGTATATACGGTATACCGCCCAAGCCTAGTGTGTACAGCCCAGTACATCACTGGGGTTGAGCTCCCTGCCATCCAGGACCTCTATACCAGGCATTGTCAAAAGAAGGCCCTAAAAATTGTCAAAGACACCAGCCACCCAAGTCATAGACTGTTCTCTCTGCTACCGCAGTCAAAGCGATAGCGATGCACTAAGTCTGGAACCAACAGGATCCTGAAAAGCTTCTACCCCAAGCCATAAGACTGCTAAATAATTAACCAAATAGCTACCCTCTTTTGCACTAAGTATTTTGTCTCATCACATACACTGCTGCTACTGTTTAATATCTGTCATTTTATTCCTAGTTATATGTACATATCATCTCAAATACCTCGTACCCCTGTAACATGGACTGGGTACTGGTACCGTGTATATAGTCATCGTTACTCATTGTGGATTATTTTTCTAGCATTCTCTCTGCATGGTTGGGAAGGGCCCGTAAGTAACCTGTTGTTTACGAAGCATGTGACAAATAATAACATTTGATTTGAGCGTACTGAAGGTCGGTTGATAATGCTTCCCTGTAGATATTTGGTCTCAGATTACCACAGACATAGGAACAAAAATCAGTGGACAACAGGTAAAGTAAATTGAAAGTATGTTTGTTTAACATTCTGACTTGTAATGGGACTTTCTGGACTGCTGAGCCTACATGTCAGAAACGAGAGTAAGTATCTCACGCTCAGATTCTAAAAGAGGCTAGCTAGGCCTATGTGAAGCTAGCCAAAATAAGGATTAGCCACAATAGTGGAATTTGCGGTTCACCTTCAAAATAAAAGTCCCCTTTGAAAGTGATACAAATAGTGTTATCATGCCATATTTGGACTAAATGATACAAAACAAGGTTGGAATGTTATATAATTTCAACACAAAACAATAATTAGTTAATTTGACAAAAATCTGTTGAAATGGGGGGGGGGCATAATTATATTTCACTGTACTGCAGGTGTACTGCCTTTCCTACAGATTGTAGATCAGGGGTGTCAAATGTCCGGCCCGCGAGATGATTTCGAAAAAAAATATTTATAATAAATAATAATTTGTAAAGTATAAAAATGCGCTGCAATTTTTCAATAAAATAAGCTGCTGTTCCAATTGCATCCACTGGATGGCGCAATAGCAATTGTGTTAAGCAAGCAAACTGTTTATACCGGGGCAGAGCAAGTAGGTCAAGCACTTGCAGCAAATGAGCTACTTTGTTTTGCCCGCGATATTTATTACGGCTTCTACTTTTAACATTATGTGCTTTGGCACCCTCATTGCCCCAATATGTCTCTGTCAAAAAAGAGAGAAGTGGACACAGAGTGCAGAGTGTTCCAAGAAAAATTGTCATCCTATTTATTCACGGAATTGAATGGGAAAGCTGTATGTTTGGTGTGTTCAGAGCATGTTGCAGTGCTGAAAGAATATAACCTTCGTCGCCACTATGTGAGTCTTCATGCCGACAAATATGACAACTTTCAAGGACAGCGGAGATGAGAGAAGGTGAATGAACTGTTGGCGGGTCTGAAGAAACAGCAGTCTGTGTTTACTCACAGCCGAGACATCAGTGACGCTGCAGTGAAAGCTAGCTACCTCATTGCTAATGAAATCGCAGTGGCTTCAAAACCATTTAGTGAGGGTGAATTTGTAAAAACATGCATGATGAAGGCAGCGGAGATTGTGTGCCCTGAAAAGCGGCAGGCTTTTGCAAATATCAGCCTGACAAGAAACACAGTTGCAGACAGGATTTCCGATCTTTCAGTGGATTTGGACAGCCAGTTGAAGCAAAAAGTAAAGTCATTTATTGCGTTTTCGGTTGCAATTGATGAAAGCACGGACATTACAGATGTTGCACAACTGTTGACCGTCACGAGGAGTTCGTGGAGTTGGTGCCGATGACAGATACAACGACAGCAGCTGATATTTTTACCGCACTCGTCGGCGCGCTGGACAGGGTCGGAGTGGACTGGTCCCACGCTGTCAGCCTGGCTACAGATGGTGCGCCCTCAATGATCGGGAAAAAAAGCAGGCGTTGTGACAAAGTTCCGAGAGAAAGTGCAATCTGCAAATGGAGGACGTGATTTTTTGACTTTTCACTGTATTTTGCACCAGGAGGCTTTGTGTTGCAAGTCATTAAAGATGGATAACGTCATGAAGGTGGTCATCCAAACTGTTAATTTCATCCGATCCAGAAGCCTGAATCACCGTCAGTTTGACAGCCTTCTCAGAGAGAAAGACCACATCTATGGCCTGCCATTCCACACTGAGGTAAGATGGTTAAGCCGTTGTGGGGTGCTGTGCTGAGGCGTTTCTTTGATTTACGAGAAGAAATTGAACAGTTCATGGAAGAAAAGGGCAAACCAGTGTTAGAATTTCATTCCGCAGAATGGATGCCGGACCTTGCATTTATGGTGGATGTTACAGAGCACCTGAATAACTTGAACAAACAGCTGCAAGGGCGCAACAAAGTTGTCACGCAGTATTATGACAGCATGATTTTATTTTATTTTTATATTTAACCTATTCTTGACTCTGTGGTTCTTGCACTTGTTTGGGGAACAGGATTTCATTATTTTTATCTACATTTCTGCCTGAGAAATGACACCCTGATATAGTTCTGTCATCTGTGAAACAGTTCTGTTAATCACTGAGGCATTGTTTGTTCTTTTTCTTTAGAATTTTCAAATAAACTTGACGTGTTTTATGATTAATAGTGATGTTGTACTTGTACTATTTTGGACACACTGTCCTCAGGCTCCAGCTTTATGTTGTATGTTGATGGTATTAAAACAAAGAAAACAATCTGAAGTTGTTGTTTTTAAGTTATATATATACTATGATTTTTCCGGTCCGGCCCACTTGGGAATAGATTTTCCTCCATGTGGCCCCTGAGCTAAAATGAGTTTGACACCCCTGTTGTAGATCCATGAAATGGGGTATCAATCTACTCAGTGACACCCACAGAACACAACTGGACCATTTCATTGATCCACAATCCATAGGTAAGGCTGTACTCCTTAAGGCACGACAGGGACTGAAGAGAGACACAGAAATGATTTGAGATGTGGTTTGGATACGACTGTGATATGTGTTTGGGATACGACTATGATATGTGGTTGTCTCTTAAGATGAAGGCACTAGCTGTGGGTCTCTCTGGATGGGAGCGTTTGTTGAATGGATCAATTGTAAATGTAGTGTTACAGTATGAAGTGCAATCAGAGAGTATACAGACCCCTTTCCTTTTTCCACATTGTTACGTTTATTATAAAATGTATTAAATAAATACAAATCCTCATCAATCTACAAACAACACCCCATAATGACAAAGCAAAAACAGCAAATTTATAAAAGAACACCAATTTATAATTTACTTAAGTATTCAGACCCTTTACTCAGTACTTTGTTGAAGCACATTTGGCAGCGATTACAGCCTCAAGTCTTCTTGGGTATGACGCTACAAGCTTGGCATACCTGTATTTGGGGAGTTTCTCCCATTCTTCTCTGCAGATCCTTTCAAGCTCTGTCAGGTCTCCAGAGATGTTCGATCGGGTTCAAGTCCAGGCTCTGGCTGGGCCACTCAAGGACATTCAGAGACTTGTTCCGAAGCCACTCCTGCATTGTCTTGGCTGTGTGCTTGGGGTCGTTGTCCTGTTGGAAGGTGAACCTTCTCCCCAGTCTGAGGTCCTGAGCGCTCTGGAGCAGGTTTTCATCAAGGATCTCTCTGCACTTTGCTCCGTTCATATTCCCCTCAATCCTGAATAGTCTCCCAGTCCTTGCAGCAGAAAAACATCCCCACCGCATGATGCTGCCACCACCTTGCTTCACCGTAGAGATGGTGCCAGTTTTTCTCCAGACGTGACACTTCGCATTCAGGCCAAAGAATTGAATCGTGGTTTCATCAGACCAGAGAATCTTGTTTCTCATGGACAGAGTCCTTTAGGTGCCTTTTGGCAAACTCCAAGCGGGCTGTCATGTGCCTTTTACAGAAGAGTGGCTTCCGTCTGGCCACTACCATAAAGGCCTGATTATTGGAGTGCTGCAAAGATGGTTGCCCTTCTGGAAGGTTCTCCCATCTCCACAGAGGAACTCTAGAGCTCTGTCAGAGTGACCATCGGGTTCTTGGTCACCTCCCTGACCAAGGCCCTTCTCCCCCGATTGTTCAGTTTGGCCGGGCGGCCAGCTCTAGGAAGAGTCTTGGTGTTTTAAAACTTCTTCCATTTAAGAATGATTGAGGCCACTGTGTTCGTAGGGACCTTCAATGCTGCAGAAATGTATTGTTACCCTTCCCCAGATCTGTGCCTAGAAACAATCCCGTCTCTGAGCTCTATGGACAATTCCTTCGACCTCATGGCTTGGTTTTTGCTCTGACATGCACTGTCAACTGTGGGACCTTATATAGACAGGTCTGTGCCTTTCCAGATCACGTCCAATCAATTGAATATACCACAGGTGGACTCCAATCAAGTTGAAGAAACATCTCAAGGATGATCAATGGTAACAGGATGCACCTGAGCTAAATTTCAAGTCTCATAGCAAAGGGTCTGAATACTTATGTAAATAATGTATTTCTGTTTTTTTATTTGTAATACATTTGCAAAAATTTATAAAAACCTGTTTTCGCTTTCTCATTATGGGGTATTGTGTGTAGATGGATGACTAAAACATTTAATACATTTTAGAATAAGGGTGTAACGTAAGAACATTTGGAACCCAGGAAGAGTAGCCGCTGCCTTGACAACAGCTAATTGGGGATCCTAATAAATACTAAAAATGTACTTGTCAATATGCACAATAAGCTGACAGGGAGGTGATTTCCCACAGTCAAAGCCCGGAAATAAGAGCGACGACACTGATAGTTGTGTGTCACTGAGTAGACTGATACCTAAGGATTGTTGATCCATGAAATGGGGTAAGACTGTATAGTGCAATATAAATGTAGACGTCAGTATGCCCCCAATGCAATTCTTAAGTCTAATGCATCCAGTGCAATTTCAACTGATTTATTTATTTTTGTCAAATTAACAAAATGTTATATTTTTGTTGAATTTATATAACATTCCAACCTTGTCAAGCATTATCTAGTCCACTATTTGTATACATTTGCATCACATTCAATTAAATTCCACTATTGTGGCTCATCCTTATTGTGGCCAACTTCACATAGGTGCTAGATAGATACCTAACTCCATTATAAACTGGGTGGTTTGAGCCCTGAATGCTGATTGCCTGAAAACCGTGATATCAGACCGTATAACATGGGTACAGCCAAAACAGATTTGTACTGCTCTAATTACGTTGGTAAACAGTTTATAATAGCAATAAGGCACCTCTGGGGTTTGTGGTATTTGGCCAATATACCACGGCTAAGGGCTGTGTCCAGGCACTACGGTCTGAGGTTAACACAGGTTTAGGAGATTTTATACGTTTTATTCTATGCGAACATTAGCTGTATTAATTACGAAGCCATCGTGATTTTAATGATTACATAAATTCAATGTAACTCACAAAAAGTGACGTCAGCTGATGAAGATTATCTCATAGAACCAAACGTATTATATCTCCTAAACTTGTGTTTAACACAGACCTGATTTTCGGCGTTAATCCAAAAACGCATTTATTTTCCTCATAGGCTTTGTCCAACGAACGAACCATGGCAGAGTTAGTGCCTACAAAAGTTCGCCATTACTATTTATCACTATACCAAGTTCCCTAGAAGAGGTTTCTTACCTCACTTTACGGAGCTTCTTCTGAGGTCTCGCCTGTGAAAAAGATAGATTGACATTTTGCATGAGTGATTGTCAGCTGGGATAGCTAACAAGTTAGCTAACTAAAGTCAGTCAGGTAGCTAACGTTAGCTAGTTTTTCACTGCATACGGTACATTATTATGTAACGTTTGTTTGCTAGCAAAACGTAGCTTCTTCGTTCCTTAGCTAGCTAGTTAGTTACAACGAAAATACATAGTTACCAGATGTGGGTATTTGGAGTCCATTTCTGTCCGTGTACACTCAGCTATCGGAGAAAATAAATAAATATATATATAGCTAATGTTCACAAGGCCGCTAACGTTAGCAAAACAAAGACCTTGACATAACATATTTTTTCCCGCGCATCTTTAGTAGATGGAACCCTCCAATGGGCCCTTTTCACGTGACGTCAGACAACTTCCGTTCTGCCGCGATGCAGGTTATGTTTACATCCGGTGTCGCTTAGGAACGCTTAGCTAGTAGCACATCATTATGGAGTTCACCCAGTCCCTTTCACATCTGCCACCAATACGACTTAACGACGTAGAACGACTTGCTGACAAGTGGTCCCTTACTTCAAGATCGAAGCTTGATAAAGGCTACAAGTTCTTCGTTGAAGGTTACCTGTTTGATTATGAAGGTACGTGTTTATCTTTATTTAGCTTAAATTAGCCCTATGCTAGCGAAGGTTATGAGCTGACGAGTTTCTGTTTTGCAGCCTCTTTTTAATATTACTGCTGTTTGTATCGACCGTAAGATAAGAGTCAGTAATGTATTAATGGCTAATGCTGCGCCCTTTCTCCCAATCACTGTATTGAAACAGTCTCAAGTGTAGTTAACGGTGAGGTGACAGTGAGAGGGCGATGTTACAGGTCCATGAAGAAAAATGAGGAGGCTCATCGGCTTCAGGTTTCTCAGATAAACAGTTCTCTAACATTATGATAAGATAGGGTAAGATAGATAAGTTTTCTTTTTGTTGTGTTTTGCTGCGGTTGCAGATTTAATAAGAATGATTCCACAAAGTTCCACTGTGGATCAGTTTGTTTCTCAGTCTGAGCTCTGATTTTGTATCATTAAACTTAATACACAACGAAATTCTTACAAACCGATGTGGGTTGTTGACGGCAATAAAGACTGGGAAAGATTCTGTGATAACTCAAAATGTTCAAATTTTCGATAAGTGTTGGCACTACTTGTCAAAGGTTTCAGAACAGCCAATTTTTCTTAATTAAAAAAAGAAATTGGGTTTTGAAAATTGTGTACAGTAGTTTATAATGAAACGCAGAAAAAATGTTTTGTAAGTACAGCACTAATTGTTATGTCTCTATGAACAGGTTACACTAGACTCTGCAGAGGTTCCTGTGGTACTCAATCACATGTCATGTTCCTGCTCTGCTGGGAAAGCACTATGTAATCACATAGTAGCACTTCTTTTTCAAAGTGCTCACTATGTTACCATGGGCTTTAAGACAGTGCCATTGCCTCTGTCATGCACCAGCGCACTGCAGACCTGGCACCGGCCTAGGACACAGGTCAGATATTATTTGTTACACTGATGCAGAACTTTGCAGTTTGTATTGACTTTTGACAATGTATTGTTCATCATTATTATATCACAGGGAATTGTACCAGAGGCCACCAATGATATGGCGGTGTGTAAACCAGCGGCTAAGAAAAAAACAAGTGTCAGAGCTGGAGTGAAGTGCACACTGTACCGAGCCTATGATGGTGAGTCTGAATGAGCCCCCGCCTGTACTAGAGCACAAAGACTTTAGTGCATTTCTAAAATAATACAAACATAAAAGTGATTATTATTTGTTACTTTTTATATAGACTTTCAGTGGATATTTTTTTATTTGTATTAGAAGCATGTACGAGACTGGATGAGTGTGGTTGTCTTTTTTAGTGAAAAAGATAAGGTGGCATTTAATGAAATCTAAACTTGACATATCTCACTTTCATGCCAGGGCCTATTCCGGATCCTCACGTCATGGCCAGTGCTGAGAAACTGAAAGACATCCGTCCACAACCAGGGATTTGCAAATTGCTGCACGGGCTTGAGGGCCTTAATTTGGTGGACTCTAAATTTGGCCCTGTGCCATTTGGGTCTGTGCTTTCTTACCAGTGCCCTCTAGAATTAAGTAGAGATATTATTAAACACCCTGGTGCCAGTGAGTTTCCTCAGTTGCCTATTGAAGGTTACAACTTTAAATTTCCCATTGATTTTGAGCCCAACTACATACAACAATGTCATTTGGACAGCCTGATTGTGTCAGAGGAGATGTCTGCTGCTATTGAAGCAGAAACAAGAATGCAGTCAGAATGCCAGCTGTGGAGCCAGGTACGCAAACCCCGACTGACAGCCAGCAGATTCCGTGAAATATGCCATGTTCGTGGGGAGTTGTCTGCCAAGGCTTTGGCAACCCGCATTCTGAGAGGAACTCCTCAGACAGCTGCTATGAGAAGAGGGTTGGATCTGGAACCTGAGATACTGAGGCAATATTCTGATTTTTGTGATGTCTCTCTGAAACAATGCGGGGTCATCATCCACCCTGATTCACCTCACCTTGCAGCCAGCCCGGATGCTAAAGTCTTCTGCCCAACAGAAGCACCACCATTTGGTCTTGCTGAGGTTAAGAGTTGCGATGTTGAAAATGTTACCCAAGTTAAACACCTGATCACAGTTAAAGGCCAGGCCTGCCTTAAGAAGAGCCACAAATACTACTATCAGGTTCAAGGCCAACTCGCCTTAAGCGGACTTCAGTGGTGTGACTTCATTACAGATACCCGCACTGACTTCACAGTTGAGAGAATCTTTAGGGATGAGGAGATTATCCACTCAATGCGACAGAAGCTTGATCATTTCTATTATAACATCTACATGGATGTCTTCTTAAGTTATAAAACATAAGGCAGAATTTTGTGTAAATAGTGTTAAGGTAAATGTGGAAGGTGAACCTTTGACATTTTTTTCTTTAACTGCAAATTAACTTGTCATATACTGTATATCTCCTATGTACTGAAACACACATTTTGAAAAGGATTGTGATGTAAATGTCGACATGTTTTTCTTTAACTGCAAATGAACTTAATTGTGTTATATACTGTATATCTATGTATTGAAATACAAATTTTGAAAAGGATTGCGATGTTGTAAATGCTCTTACCAAAATCAAAAAGGATTGGAAGCAGTTGCTTGCAAACATATATTTAATAGTTCCATCAGTGCCATGACACATAAGCACATAACATGGTTAATAGTTGGATATTTTTACAATATATCACATTAGGTTCATTAATAGCTATGAAAAAGTTATTACCCTTAACAAAAACATACAGTATAACATTAGATCAATTAAATTACCAACAAAGTTAATTCATATTTACATTTTTTTGTACATACAATACAGTAATATAAAAGTACTTCTATTTACAGCCCATCTAGCTTACTCAGGAAATATACAACTTCCAGTTGACAAAAACATCAGACTGGTTTGTCTCCTTTAATGTCAAGAGGTCCCTGATAGTTCGACATGAGGCAGCAGATGGCCCACAGCTGATTCACTGAACCCACTGTGGAAAGAGGAACAAGCCCATCCCAGATATGGTACTCCTTCACCCTCCGTATGGCCCTCTCGACTAAAATCCTCAGCCGGGCGATGGCCTGGGTCTTAAGAGTGTCCTCCCTGCTGAGCTGAGGAGATTTTTTCAGTGGAGGGATGACGAGTGTTGCCCCCACTTCTGACAACATCCTCTCGATCAGGAAACCCTTGTCCGCCATTAATTCATCTCCGGGCTGAAGTAAATGCAAGATCTGACATTTCCGTGTTATTTCCATGTCGGAGATGGAGCCTGTGTAGAGCTTTGATACAAATGTGATAACACCACATGGAGCTACACCAATCAGCCCTTTAAAGGTGGTGTGATTTTTGTAGCTCGAAAAGGTTTCTGACTGTAGTGAGAGGGAGGATGGTGTTTCACAGCGGATCTCGGTGCAGTCTACTATAACTCTCACCTGAGGGCAGTAGAGCTTGAACTTATCAGGCATTGTGGCCTGCACCTGCTCTCTTGTCATCCACACCGGCAGTGAGCCAAGAACCTGGTAAAGGTAGCTAGTCCATGTTAAAATGATGCGGCTAACTGTGGACAGGCTGACCTCAAAGATGGTAGACAAGGTTTTCTCCTGAAGCCCAGCTGCAACACGACACAGAAACATAAATAGTTCATCAATAAGTGGAAGTTTTCGGTGAGGGCTAGGTGTCACATGTGCCGTTTGCTGTGCCTTAGACCAGTATACAAGCCGTGAAGCAGAGGGATAAACAGAATCCCAAAACACAGTGAAGACCTCCTTTGAGCTGAATCGTGTGTAGTAGCGATAGTCCTCATCTGTGACACAAAAATTAAAAAGGAGTGGATGCTGCTTCTTAACTGTCAGGTGCTGGATCTCAATTTCTAGGGACAACACTTGCAGCTCCAACTCTCGAATTCTTTGAGTAGCACTGTCCAGTTTACCTTAAGGGGAAGAAAAAGCATACATGTTGGTAGGTTAGTTATTACTCATCTATCCCATCCCATTTTCAATAAATAAAACTGAAGAAGCTTCTAAGATGGATGAGGTTTAAAACGCCAAGTCTTTTCACAGAGAGACCAGTTACTCCAAATCGTAGTATAAAATAGTATTTTTACTTAACTGCCATATACTTTTACTTTTTTTGCCAAACAGATACATGGTTACTCTTATTTGTAATACTAACCAGGAGAAGGACGGCAGGCATAGTCGTGATCGTTTGTCACTGCAGGCAAAGCACCCTCTGTGCTGTCAGGCATCTCATGATCAGAATCATCCAGGACAGCAACACCAAGACGCTTTCTTGCTCGCTGGTAAACTGACTCCCGAGCTTGTGAGATTAACCATATGCTTGTCATGATACATTTTGGTAATCACTTTTCAGTCCCTAAAATGACAAAATGTAGCAGCTATATTGCATCAGGATTAAATTATTAAACATTTTGTACAAGTAATATATTATTGGATTACAGTAGTATTACGTTTAACGCTGTCTACCTATCCTTACCCCAATCATTCCAGTGGAATCTAGACGGCACTGATCCCTGTTTAATACGGATCCGTCCACTGGCCGATGTGTATCTATCCTCAGGGGGAAAGTGCTGACTGCAAACAAAGGTGCTCCCACGAAGAATCTTAAAACTTGGTCCCTCATCTCTCCTGATCGCCCTCACCCAACGGGCACGTATTTCTCCATCAACAGGGAAATCGTGAAAACTCAGATACGGGAATTTCTGTTTGTTGTTTGAACAAAATGGTACACTGCAATAGCATCTTCTCGAAGATTGTGCCATGCTTCGGTGTTGGATGGGATACTGTTGCGATACAGACACCGGGAGAAAAGAAACAGCTAAATTAACATTCAGCTTTGACCAGGAATCAATATTTATCTAGCTATCATGCACAACAGTATTTGAATAGGTGAGTTACTATACATTCATGAATAAACTAACTGCCTAACAAAGGGTTAGATAGCTAGCTAAGTAAACTTGTTACATTACAGCCAGGCAGCAATGTAACGCTACCTTTTAACGTTATCGGTATCTGGTACTAAGTTGTTGTTAGCTAACGTTAGCCCACTTTTAAGTAACTAAGGCAGTGAACAATTATGAATTAACAATAACGTTAGCAAGTTACAAACCATTGCATATACGTAAACATTATTACTCTTAACTTTACTAATTTAACTTAAACGTACCTTTTGGAATTTCTTCAAGTAGCTAGCTTGCTAGTTAGTGGTCAACAGTTGTATTTTCGTTGAGAAGTCTCAGGTTACGGGCGAACGGAAGTGAAGTTAACCTGCTACGCGGAAAGGCGGAAGTTAGATGACGTCATCGTGAAAAGGGCATATTGATTGGCTGGTGTTTGACCCCGCCCAGAGAGCTGAGGCCCTCAAACAGAGCAACGCCATCATGAGGAAGTTCCTGGGTACGTTACACACACACTCACGGTTCTGAAACAGATCAATGCTTCCTGTGTGAGGTAGTCCCTTTCCCATACTACTAACACATGCCCATACAAACATTGCATTGTATTGGCTACCTTTTGAAAATCTCCCTCTTTTTCAACCATGCTGTTGACCCATTGCTATCTCTCCTCTCTCTCTCATCTCCTCCAGCCTCTAAGAAACACGATGCAGCCAAGGAGGTGTTTGGTAAGGTCCCAGAGGACTCAATGAGGGAGATATACAGCCAGTGGGAGGAGCTAGGCCTGGACACGCCCCTTCCTGCAGAGGATGAGAACGCCATCAGGGAACACCTGTGTATCCGCGCTTACCTGGTGAGGGGACAAGCTCTCGCAGCACTGTGATTGACTCGTCTGTTTATTAAACGTTTTTAGAGGGGACTCCTGTAGTTGTATAAGGTGTGTGTGTGTGTGTGTTACCCCCCCAGGAAGCTCATGAGGCGTTCAATGAGTGGTTCCATCACATGAACTCCCCCCCTCAGAAGCCCAGCCCCCCCGGCCCAGGCCAAGTTCACTGAGAAGGTGGCCTTCGAGATGAAGGAGAAGGAGTACCAGGTACACAATACACTCTGATCCCAGATCAGTCTCTGTGTTACGGTAGAACTGGTGAGGAGTTTAATTTGTTAGAGTAGCTGATCCCAGATCAGTCTCTGTGTTACGGTAGAACTGGTGAGGAGTTTAATTTGTTAGTGTAGCTGGTTCTGGATCAGACGAAGAACGCTAATGCTAGCAACGCTATTATTTAGCGTAACAGCCTATTGACTAAATTTAAAAAAAAAAGGTGTGTTAAAGTGTGACCTCCTCTCCTGTAGATGGAACACGACAACTGGACCGGCCGTCTGGAGGCTCTGACTGAAGACGTGAAGGAGAGAATCTACAACGTCCTGCTGTTTGTGGACGGGGGCTGGATGGTCGACGTCAGAGAGGTGTGTGTCTGTCTGTAACTGAGTATTACCGTTAGTGATTGGTGGCGTGAGGGCTCAGCGCTAGGTTAGCGTTTGAGCCTGTATTAGCTCTGTCTCCAGTACAACTGTGTTATTTCTAGGTACACATTATTACTTCTACCACTTGTTCTATTCCAGGATACGGAGGAGGACCCAGAGAGAGGCCACCAGATGGTGCTGCTCCGTAGACTCTGTCTGCCCATGATGTCCTTCCTGTTGCAGACAGTACTGCAGAGAACACAACGCCACCAGGAGAGTCTCAGACTGGCTGATATCATCGCCTCAGACCAACACCGCCTCTATGAGGTCTGTACTGTAGTCTAGAAATTATATTTCTATGGTCTGCGCTGGAGTCTGACCTGGGCTGAGGGCATCTCAATTCAGTCTACAGTGGCTTCATCCTCTCCCCTCTCTGTCTCCTTTCCTTTGTCTGCCACCATCTGCTTCTCAAGTCTACTGTGACTTCAAGGAAACACTATTGAGATTCACCTAATAGTCTAGTGTGGCTTCCTCTCTTCCACGTCATCTGACACCTGTCCAGTTCTTTCACATCAGTGCTGATGAAGCGTTATAGCTCAATACAATATCAACACCATCTCACAGCGTTATAGCTCAATACAATATCAACACCATCTCACAGCATTATAGCTCAATACAACACCATCTCACAGCATTATAGCTCAATACAATATCAACACCATCTCACAGCATTATAGCTCAATACAATATCAACACCATCTCACAGCATTATAGCTCAATACAACACCATCTCACAGCATTATAGCTCAATACAACACCATCTCACAGCGTTATAGCTCAATACAACACCATCTCACAGCATTATAGCTCAATACAACACCATCTCACAGCGTTATAGCTCAATACAATATCAACACCATCTCACAGCATTATAGCTCAATACAACACCATCTCACAGCATTATAGCTCAATACAATATCAACACCATCTCACAGCATTATAGCTCAATACAATATCAACACCATCTCACAGCATTATAGCTCAATACAACACCATCTCACAGCATTATAGCTCAATACAATATCAACACCATCTCACAGCATTATAGCTCAATACAACACCATCTCACAGCATTATAGCTCAATACAACACCATCTCACAGCGTTATAGCTCAATACAACACCATCTCACAGCATTATAGCTCAATACAATATCAACACCATCTCACAGCGTTATAGCTCAATACAATATCAACACCATCTCACAGCATTATAGCTCAATACAATACAACACCATCTCACAGCATTATAGCTCAATACAATATCAACACCATCTCACAGCATTATAGCTCAATACAATATCAACACCATCTCACAGCATTATAGCTCAATACAACACCATCTCACAGCATTATAGCTCAATACAATATCAACACCATCTCATAGCATTATAGCTCAATACAATATCAACACCATCTCACAGCATTATAGCTCAATACAATATCAACACCATCTCACAGCGTTATAGCTCAATACAACACCATCTCACAGCATTATAGCTCAATACAACACCATCTCACAGCATTATAGCTCAATACAACACCATCTCACAGCATTATAGCTCAATACAACACCATCTCACAGCATTATAGCTCAATACAATACAACACCATCTCACAGCATTATAGCTCAATACAACACCATCTCACAGCATTATAGCTCAATACAATATCAACACCATCTCACAGCATTATAGCTCAATACAATATCAACACCATCTCACAGCATTATAGCTCAATACAATATCAACACCATCTCACAGCATTATAGCTCAATACAACACCATCTCACAGCATTATAGCTCAATACAACACCATCTCACAGCATTATAGCTCAATACAACACCATCTCACAGCATTATAGCTCAATACAATATCAACACTATCTCACAGCATTATAGCTCAATACAATATCAACACCATCTCACAGCATTATAGCTCAATACAACACCATCTCACAGCATTATAGCTCAATACAACACCATCTCACAGCATTATAGCTCAATACAACACCATCTCACAGCATTATAGCTCAATACAATATCAACACCATCTCACAGCATTATAGCTCAATACAATATCAACACCATCTCACAGCGTTATAGCTCAATACAATATCAACACCATCTCACAGCATTATAGCTCAATACAACACCATCTCACAGCATTATAGCTCAATACAATATCAACACCATCTCACAGCATTATAGCTCAATACAATATCAACACCATCTCACAGCATTATAGCTCAATACAATATCAACACCATCTCACAGCATTATAGCTCAATACAACACCATCTCACAGCATTATAGCTCAATACAACACCATCTCACAGCATTATAGCTCAATACAATATCAACACCATCTCACAGCATTATAGCTCAATACAATATCAACACCATCTCACAGCATTATAGCTCAATACAATATCAACACCATCTCACAGCATTATAGCTCAATACAACACCATCTCACAGCATTATAGCTCAATACAACACCATCTCACAGCATTATAGCTCAATACAACACCATCTCACAGCATTATAGCTCAATATCAACACCATCTCACAGCATTATAGCTCAATACAACACCATCTCACAGCATTATAGCTCAATACAATACAACACCATCTCACAGCGTTATAGCTCAATACAATACAACACCATCTCACAGCATTATAGCTCAATACAACACCATCTCACAGCATTATAGCTCAATACAATATCAACACCATCTCACAGCGTTATAGCTCAATACAACACCATCTCACAGCATTATAGCTCAATACAACACCATCTCACAGCATTATAGCTCAATACAACACCATCACCATCTCACAGCGTTATAGCTCAATACAATATCAACACCATCTCACAGCGTTATAGCTCAATACAATATCAACACCATCTCACAGCGTTATAGCTCAATACAATATCAACACCATCTCACAGCATTATAGCTCAATACAATATCAACACCATCTCACAGCATTATAGCTCAATACAACACCATCTCACAGCATTATAGCTCAATACAATATCAACACCATCTCACAGCGTTATAGCTCAATACAACACCATCTCACAGCATTATAGCTCAATACAATATCAACACCATCTCACAGCATTATAGCTCAATACAATATCAACACCATCTCACAGCATTATAGCTCAATACAATATCAACACCATCTCACAGCGTTATAGCTCAATACAATATCAACACCATCTCACAGCGTTATAGCTCAATACAATATCAACACCATCTCACAGCATTATAGCTCAATACAATATCAACACCATCTCACAGCATTATAGCTCAATACAACACCATCTCACAGCATTATAGCTCAATACAATATCAACACCATCTCACAGCGTTATAGCTCAATACAACACCATCTCACAGCATTATAGCTCAATACAATATCAACACCATCTCACAGCATTATAGCTCAATACAATATCAACACCATCTCACAGCGTTATAGCTCAATACAACACCATCTCACAGCATCTCTCCCTGTCACTGTATTGCTGTCTCCTCTTCCACTCTTCTACTTTCCCATCCTCTTCTTCTTTTTGCTAACTATGTTCTGTCTCTTCTCTCTCTCTGTCTCAGGTGTTCTCCAAAGATGAGCTGAGGAAGTTCCTTCAGAAGATGAGGGAGTCGTCTCTTCTCTTATTGGATAAGAGTCTGGACCCGCTGGGGTACGAGATCCAACCATAAATACACCCCACCTGGACATTTGTTTTCTTTTCTTTTTTGTGTTCTTTTTATTTTTTTTGCCAAATTTTATGTAATGGAGTGAATGATTTTCTGCATTTTCGTATACAATAAAAGTGACTTGACTGAAATATTGTTTGTCTTTGGGCCGTGCACAGGCTGGATGCAAATCCGTATCTGAATCTAGAAGAGTATAAGGAAGGTTTGAGAGACCTTGTATATGTCTAGAATAAATAGTTTAGGTTATCGCCTTCAACTTTCCAAAGTCTCCACGGGGATGCGCTGTAGGGCACTGACGTGGCTAGTTCTCTTCGCAGAAAAAACGGAAGTAAAGGTCACTTCATCTGACGTCACTACTCCCGTTAAGTTGCAGCCAGGCTCTTTTTTTTTCCCTATATGATCAACATGCGATGGGAAAAGTATGAAAGCGTTGCACAACTGGCAGAGGGTAGACATTTTTACTTGAATTTGTTGGTTTACATTAGCAAGCTAGATTCATACTATACAGTACTACTGAACCCTATAGGTAGATTTTACAGGACGGTTATCAAGAGGACCATGGCTAACCGACTTTCACACCTTTTCTCGAACAGCCGCCTCGTCATTGGATTATTGGCCAATTTGCTGTCGTCGATATGCATCGTTTTCATCAACAAATGGATCTATGTTCACTATGGCTTCCCAAACATGACTAACGCTGATCCATTTCGTGGTGACATGGCTTGGACTATGGGTATGCCAGAAGATGGACATATTTGCCACCAAAATTATCTGGCTCGCTCTCAGCTTCTGTGGCTTTCACCAATATGTCCTTACAAAACAACACCATTGGCACTTACCAGCTGGCCAAAGCGATGACAACTCCTGTGATCATTGTCATACAGACTGTGTTACAAGAAGACATTCTCCACCAAGATCAAATTGACTTTGGTATGTAGGGGTTACAATGTACCAATGCTGCTGCCTGCTACAATGTAGCTAGCATTCCATACAGAATGGTCAGATTGGCATTTATTGAGATGACTTTTTTTTGTTTAAAAATTAAATACTTTTCTAATTGTACAAACATATACCGAAGTTGAATTATACATTCAAAATGAACATTTAGCAAAGTACATAATCAAGCACACAGGTTTAAGAAAACAAACTTTTACAAACATCACAGAGGTCTTATATACATAAAATTAGACATATGTATGTTTCAAAGGTAGCAGTGAGTTTCCGGTCATGTTTGTTTTTAACCAATCTTAATGATTGCAAAAAAATATCAAGCTGTCTTTCAAAAATAAATAAGGGGGTAGCCTTCAAAAATCTGTATTTGTGTATGAAGAATTTGGTTAATACAAATACATTTTTGACCATCTTGGAATAAACCAAATTTGACGACCTATGTGAAATTGGCAATAATAATATAATTTGAAAATAATAAATCATAACCACCCAGAAATTGGTAATATGATCACAACTAAATAAATTATGTTCCGTAGTTCCAATGTCATTCCCACAAAAATGTACAGGGATTACGCTCTACAATGAATAGAGATGATCGATATACTGGAGGCAGCTCTGCAGAGTGGTCACTAGCTGGCAAAGTCAGAAAATCTCTGTGTCCAGTATGAAGGACATTAGAGGTACTTTCACGAGCAGATATCCATAGACTTCTAGTCATTGCGCTAATGCTAGTTAGCGACTTCCTTCAAACTGCATGCATTAGCCATACAAATGGTATCCAGGAGTTCATCTGACTCCGGGGAAGTAGATAAAGGGCCTCATTGCCAACATCCCGAAGTATCCCTTTAACCCTAACCACACACTAACCCTAATGCCTAACCCAAACTTTTTTCATGAATTTTTATGATTACAGTTACAGTAACGCTATTTACCTGATGTGTCTGTCTTTTCCCACTACTAGGTGCCCATAACATTAGGTGTGATCCTGAACTCCTACTATGATGTGAAGTTCAACCTCCTGGGGATGATCTTTGCCACACTAGGGGTGTTGGTCACCTCCCTCTATCAGGTGGTAAGTAGTGATGCTTTGAAGTGCACTTGGGACCTGGTGAACCCGGGATTCAACAAACATGGCTGTCTCCCAAATGGCACCCTATTCCCTATGAGCCCTGGTCAAAAGTAGTGCACTAGAAAGGGAATAGGGTGCTAGTTGGAATGCAGACATAGACTAGAACACGTTACTTATTCCTCTTAAAGGGGATTCCTCACCTTTCAGCATGACAATGCCCCTGTGCACAAAGTGAGGTCCATACAGAAATGGTTTGTCGAGATAGAACTTGACTGGCCTGCACAGAGCCCTGACCTCAACCCAATCGAACACCTTTGGGATTAATTGGAACACCGACTGCGAGCCAGGCCTAATCGCCCAACATCAGTGCCCGACCTCACTAATGCTCTTGTGGCTGAATGGAAGCAAATCCCCGCAGCAATGTTTCAACATCTAGTGGAAAGCCTTCCCAGAAGAATGGAGGCTGTTATAGCAGCAAATGGGGGACCAACTCCATGTTAATGCCCATGATTTTGGAATGAGATGCTTGACGAGCAGATATCCACATGCTTTTGGTCATGTAGTGTATCTTGGTAATTACTTAGCTGAGTGTTGGACCACTCTTCGTAGACCAGTTTCATACGCTAATGATACTGTCTGTGTGTGGTGATTCAGTACTGACTCTCAAAGGATCAGAGTGTTTGGTAAGGGGGGGGGGGCTGCTGATTTCAGGGGGGAAAAGTGCTGCTTCCTGGCCACCCCACTCCTGTTTCTGTGAGAGCATGGGGTCTACCTTTGTCTGTGTGACATGGCTGGGCGACAGGAGCCAGTCACTCCTTATCAGTGTCACATGGTCCAGAGCTTTGTCATACACCAACCCGCAGATTGTGTCTGTACATGTGCATGTGCAACAACCACTGTTTGTGATATATTATGTATATTATGTAAATGGTGTGTGTGTGTGTGTCACCATCTCATACTGAGAGATATGGGGTTGAGAGAAGCAGAGAAGAGCGAAAGGTAGTGAAATGGTTGCCTGACGAGAAAATGTGGGCCATTGTACAAAACAAAGTCATGAGCAATTGGATCGTCTCTAACCAATCAGAGTATACAAGCCAGTGACGTGATTTATGAATCATGTTGGCCCAACCTGTCGGTTTCTTGGACCAATCAGAATGGTCAGAATGTGATCGCTAGAAGACGTCGGAGAGGAAAACAAATCCAGACTCGTGGTAGAGAAGAAACGCAAGTGGGCGTGGCGTTGGGCCAGAGCCATGGTGGGTGGGTAGTCAGGCTAGCGAAATGGCTCTTTGATGGGAAAATGACCCAATCAAAGAGCCAGCATTACCAATGTTCTAGAGTAGAGTAGAAGATCTGTAGATCACAATGCTCCTTCAGCCACCCTACAGAGGCATATGTTCAGAATTCCTCTGGGACTCATGAAACTGTCCTTCAGGCTCATTGTATAAGCTGTTGTCTCTGGCCGCTGGGTTTCAGTGTCAAACTGCTCTAAAAGGCCGTGGCAGACTTGAAGGTCATGGTCATAATGAATGATAGAGACATCTAGTGGCCAAAAGGCCGTCTTAGCATGTGCAGCGCCATTGAGGGCTTCCATCATTTTAATGTAGTCAACTGGGTGGGACTTCCAGCTTCATTGGCTGATCCTTCCTGGTGACCCTGTTGGAGTCACGTCCAACCGGGTCATCAGGAGGGATCAGCCAATCGTGAAGAAGAAAATGTCCTACTTCAAAATGGAGATAGCCTCAATGGCACTTGCCATGCTGTCAAAGCCGCTATAATGGCACAGATACAAAGATGGTCACGACACATACATCATATCGACCTCTGCATCTTTGTGGACACAGGGAAGGTATTGCTGTTATCAGGTACAGAAGACACTCGCTGCAAATACACCTTATGGAACAGCGGGGACTGTGAAGCAACACAAACATAGGCACATACACATGCATAGAAACACACGATAACATACGCACTATACACACATGTACACATGGATTTTGTGTTGTAGATATGTGGTAGTAGAGTAGGGGCCTGAAGGCACACACTTAATATGTTGTGAAATCTGTTGTGAATGTATTCTAATGTTTTTTTAAAAATGTATGGCCTTGGCAGCAGCTAATCGGGATCCATAATAAATACAAATACAAATAGCCATGGTCTCTGACTAGCCATAGTTGCAGTATTATACAGGAGGAGACACTGTATCATTTCTAAGCACTAAGATAACTAGTAAGAAATGACATTACTATGAAAGTGAGAGTGCCAAAGCTTTCTATGAAGAATCTCACTCACAGTATTCTCTCCTTCTGCAGGAGAAAAGAAAAAAATACCATGTCACATAGAGAAGCCACACGATAGATCATCAGGCTTAGAGATCAAATCAGAAAATGTAAATGACGATAAACTCAACCAATAGCCATGTCCCATTCTTCACATCCTGTGTGAAGTAGGTTAGAGAGGAGAAGACAGAATGGCAGTATTTGATGAGAGTTGTAGGAGAACGAGAAGCAGAGGGGGGTAGTGAATGAGAGAGAGACTCAGTGAGCATAGCCTTGCTATTGAGAAAGGCCGCCGTAGGCAGACCTGGCTCTCAAGAGAAGACAGGCTATGTGCACACTGCCCACAAAATGAGGTGGAAACTGAGCTGCATTTCCTAACTTCCTGCCAAATGTATGACAATATTAGAGACACATACTTCCCTCAGATTACACTGACCCACAAAGAATTTGAAAACAAATCCAATTTTGATAAACTCCCATATCTATTGGGTGAAATACCACAGTGTGCCATCACAGCAGCAAGATGTGTGACCTGTTGCCACAAGAAAACGGCAACCAGTGAAAAGCAAACACCATTGTAAATACAACCTATATTTATGTTTATATATGTAGCCTTTTGTACTTTAACTATTTGCACATCGTTACAACTCTGTATATATACATAATATGACATTTGAAATGTCTTTATTCTTTTGGGACTTTGTGAGTGTAATATTTACTGTTCATTTTTTATTGTTTATTTCACTTTCATTTATTATCTATTTCGCTTGCTTTGGCAATGTAAACATATGCCAATAAAGCCCCTTATATTAAAATTGAAATTGAATTGAGAGAGAGAGAGAGAGAGAGAGAGAGACAAGGAGGAAGAAAGAATGAGGGAGAGCTGTGTGTGGAGTATAGAGTGTGTCTGACTTCGGCTGAATCCTAATCCCGAAGTGTGACTATAGAGCAGAGGAGCAGCCCCCTTGAACATGCACAGCAACTAGCACAGCAACTAGCACAGCAACTAGCACAGCAACTAGCACAGCAACTAGCACAGCAACTAGCACAGCAACTAGCACAGCAACTAGCACAGCAACAAGCCCTCATCCACATTCTCTACACCCCCCCCCCCCCCCCCCCCCCCCCCCCCCCACTAGCACCTGAAGAGACAGAGCGAAAGAGAGAGAGAGAGTGAAAGAGAAAGAAAGAGAGAGAGAGAGAGAGAGAGGGAGAGAGCGAGGGAGAGAGAGAGAGAGAGAGAGAGAAGAGAGAGAGAGAGAGAGAGAGAGAGAGAGAGAGAGAGAGAGAGAGAGAGAGAGAGAGAGAGAGAGAGCAAGAGAGGGCGAGAGAGAGAGGGCGAGAGAGAGAGGGCGAGAGAGAGAGAGCGAGAGAGAGAGAGAGAGAGAGAGAGAGAGAGAGAGAGAGAGAGAGAGAGAGAGAGAGAGAGAGAGAGAGAGAGAGAGAGAGGGCGAGAGAGAGAGGGCGAGAGAGAGAGAGGCGAGAGAGAGAGGGCGAGAGAGAGAGGGCGAGAGAGAGAGAGAGAGAGAGAGAGAGAGAGAGAGGGCGAGAGAGAGAGGGCGAGAGAGAGAGGGCGAGAGAGAGAGGGCGAGAGAGAGAGAGAGAGAGAGAGAGAGAGAGAGAGAGAGAGAGAGAGAGAGAGAGAGAGAGAGAGAGAGAGAGAGAGAGAGAACCTGGAGCAGGTAATGGAGGAAGCAGAGGCTGCTTGGGGCTGAGTGCAGTGTAGAGGTACAAGTGAACCCTGCAGTAGGGCTGATGCCAGGGGCTTCTATTCAAACAGAAAAGGCTATCCTCTCTCCCACATCTAACCTCACTGTAGGTCTGACACCTGATACTTCCTCTATCCCAATCTCCCTTTCCCCATACACTCTCAGCATCATACACTCACACCGGAAACTGTTCTGTCCTGCTTGACCCCTCAATTATTTATATATAGGCTACCTCTCCTCTCCTCCCCTCTTTTATCCTCTCCCTCAGAGAGTATTATACTCCATCCATTACAGAAATCCCCTCTGCTGAGCCAACCTAAACCTAAAGGCTACTGCCACGTCCCTGCTTCTCTGGCTTCATGTCAACACCTCCACCATTACCAACGTCCCCAGAGGTGAGAGCAGAACCAGAGGAACAGAGACAGGGAGACAGGTGGAGAAGGATGAGACTGTGTGAGGTGGGGGTCAGACCTTTAGCAGACCATTGTTCGTGGAAACACACCAAGGCTATGGAGCCGTGCATCATTGTTAGCTAGCTAAAGGTTTATTTTACTTTCACAATCATGAACCTTGTTTGCTGACCTAGAGTTGACTTCAGGACAGACTAGGGTGCATTCATACATACTGTATGGCATATATACTATGCCATCGAGAGCACTTACAGTTTACATGGGGAAACTGGGGCAGAAATAGGTGTTAAAGGGTGTACTCAGATCTCTCCCTGATCAGCTAGAGAGCTATGAATGGGAGCATGAATGGGAGAAAGGACTGTGGCTGACTGGAGAGTGCAACCCTACTGTCTCTCCATCAACCCTGGAGAGGAGAGACCCTACCAGTGTTCGCTACTCTCTCTCCCATATACAGAACCAGCTCAGGACCATGGCAGCAGGGGGTGGAGGGTAGGGGATTTTTTTGGGGGGAGGGGGTCTGTGGCAGGGGCTTCGGAAGCCCTGGGTGCCTCCCAGCTAGGGGCCTCTGCCAACTGGGCTCTTTTGATCAGGGCATGTAAGAACCCTTGAAAATTGACTGAATTCCAATTCAAACTGTTCTTCTCTTCTTTCCCATCTCTAGTTGGGAGGAAGTCTGCCAGGTCTGGATCTCTGAGTGGGGCTGTCTGTGTGAAACAATTTATCCAGAAAAAGTGCAATGAATGTGTGTGCAGCACGTTTAAGGATGCTCAATGCCGGGAGATGGGGGGAAATGGGAGGACGCCTCAGTTCTCTCATTTCACTCTTTAAATACATTCAAGTTACGTAACATATTTTGTACATTATGAATGCATTCAATGTACAAACTGTTTAGCCTTAAGAATTCTTCCCCTGAACATACAGTGGCTTGCGAAAGTATTCACCCCTATTGGCATTTTTCCTATTTTGTTGCCTTACAACCTGAAATTAAAATAGATTTTTTGGGGGTTTGTATAATTTGATTTACACAACATGCCTACCACTTTGAAGATGCAAAATATTTTTTATTGTGAAACAAAACTGAAAACTTGAGCGTGCATAACTATTCACCCCCTCAAAGTCAATACTTTGTAGAGCCACCTTTTGCAGCAATTACAGCTGCAAGTCTCTTGGAGTATGGCTCTATAAGCTTGGCACATCTAGCTACTGGGAATTTTGCCCATTCTTCAAGGCAAAACTGCTCCAGCTCCTTCAAGTTGGATGGGTTCCGCTGGTGTGCAGCAATCTTTAAGTCATACCATAGATTCTCAATTGGATTGAAGTCTGGGCTTTGACTAGGCCATTCCAAGACATTTAAATGTTTCCCCTTAAACAACCCTAGTGTTGCTTTAGCAGTATGCTTAGGGTCATTGTCCTGCTGGAAGGTGAACCTCCGTCCCAGTCTCAAATCTCTGGAAGACTGAAACAGGTTCCTCTCAAGAATTTCCCTGTATTTAGCACCATCCATCATTCCTTCAATTTTGACCAGTTTCCCAGTCCCTGCCGATGAAAAACATCCCCACAGCATGATGCTGCCACCACCATGCTTCACTGGGTGATGAGAGGTGTTGCGTTTGTTTCAGACATCGCATTTTCCTTGATGTACCTTTTTCCATATGTTTGGGGAGTCTCCCACATGGATTTTGGCGAACACCAAATGTGTTTGCTTATTTTTTTCTTTAAGCAATGGCTTTTTTCTAGCCACTCTTCAGTAAAGCCCAGCTCTGTGGAGTGTACGGCTTAAAGTGGTCCTATGGACAGATACTCCAATCTCCACTGTGGTGCTTTGCAGCTCCTTCAGGGTTATCTTTGGTCTCTTTGTTGCCTCTCTGATTAATCCCTCCTTGCCTGGTCCGTGAGTTTTGGTGGGCGGCCCTCTCTTGGCAGGTTTGTTGTGGTGCCATTTTCTTTCCATTTTTTAAAATAATGGATTTAATGGTGCTCTGTGGGATGTTCAAAGTTTCAGATATTTTTTTATAACCCAACCCTGATCTGTACTTCTCCACAACTTCATGGTGCCACTTTCTTGGTGATGTTCCTTGCTTAGTGGTGTTGCAGACTTTGGGGCCTTTCAGAACAGGTGTATATATACTGAGATCATGTGACAGATCATGTGACACTTAGATTGCACACAGGTGGACTTTATTTAACTAATTATATGACTTCTGAAGATAATTGGTTGCACCAGATCTTATTTAGGGGCTTCATAGCAAAGGGGGTGAATACATAGTTTTTTCATTTCACTTCACCAATGTGGACTATTTTGTGTATGTCCATTACATGAAATCCAAATAGAAATCCATTTAAATTACAGGTTGTAATGCAACAAAATAGGAAAAACACCAAGGGGGATGAATACTTTTGCAAGGCACTGTAGAGTATTGACCCAGCAGAAGAACATGTAAACATGGAGCACTTAGCAAGTAGACAAGTACCATGAAAGAGGTTAATTTAGCTTCTGAATCTGAACAGTTTCAGAAGCAGATATAGCAGTAAGTTGGTCTGTTTTTCTGGGGCATCCAATCGGTGAAGATATGCTGCTTATTATCTGTGACATTCAAGAATATCCTCAAGCTCTAACGCTCTCTCTCGTTGTTTTAAATAAGCCTTTTCATTTAAACAGCAGTAAACTATGCAGATACACCGCTTAAACACATTTCTTTCACATTTGGAAATAAAACGATTTTCCATCCCCAGCCGTGAATGAGGTTAGTGTATGTGAACCAGACTCAATATATTTCCTATGGTATCTGTACCAACACTAACAGGCATACTGAGGGTGACTGGTGTATGTGTTGCACTTCAATACTAACATCCAATAGAAATATAATTACTACTTTATACTATCATAAATATATTTATATTACCACAACTAAGATGGTGGTGCAGTTCGCATCCCATATTCCAACACCTCTACCAGACAAGATGAGAATTCCCCAACAGTTATCTGTTAAAGAGACTTTGGGTTAGTTAGAAGCGGCTGAACAGTATACTGTATTGTACATACTAGGGCCAGCGCCTAGTGAGAGAGCTAGCTGGCTGAGAGAGAATCTCCCAGTACAATCTGTTGAGGAGACTATGAACTAGAGAGAGAGACAATGCCTCAGCTGGGTGTATAGAGCCAGCAGTGATCTAGCTGACTGAGGGAACAGAGCAGAGCATAACTCCCTCCACACCACAGTAATCTGTCCCGCAGCTAGCCTATCTATCTCCAATCTAATTCCGGACTAATCCATTCTCAGTCTGTTCAATTGTTGTGGCTGGCGATAGGATAGATAGGATAGGCGCTCCGCTGAGACTGCCTGGGCTTTATCTGACTGATCCATCACCCATCCCACACACTGGATTAGATTCCACATAGGCACATGGCTTTTTCCCAAATGGTACCCTATTCCCTACATAGTGCACTACTTCTGACCACGGCCCATAGGGCTCTGGTCAAAGGTAGTAAATTATATAGGGAATAGGGTACCATTTGGCATGTATCTCATGGCTCTTCCAAGCACTGTGCCGTGCCCCCCTGACCCTATAGTGACACGCCCCGGGGATCTCTGCCAGAGGGGGTCAGGTGTTACCCCTGTTACCAACTCAGCCACATAGGCATGGATCAGAGGGGGGAGAGAGAGGTTAACAGCCAGAATAAGACCTGACTAATCAATCCCATTTCATCTGATGGAGCCCTATGGAGTCCTATCACTCATTAGAATAGATGGGATGTGTGATGTGGGTTATCCGCACAGGGAGCCTGATAATAACTGATGGGCTGTAGCAGCACCACTGTGAGAGGCAATGGAGCTCCTCTGAAAGCCTCCATGGTTTGATGGTCCTGTGTGATGGCCCACTGTAGCGATCAGCACTCCTTCTCACCCTAACTTGCATTTCTGTGGTCAGTCTTCTATGCTCTGTTCTAGTCAGTCAATGGAAGGCCTAGTTAGTCGTCTCTGGTCTAGTATGTTAATGAGAGGCCTGGCTGGGCTTTGAGCCCTCATGTCTGGGTGTGAGGTGTGGTGTGCTGATGGCTCCATCCTGGTCGCCGGGCCCTGGCTGATGGAGAGCTCCTCAGAGGTCAGTGCCCAGGGGGAATGTGTCACCCTGGGGGGAAATTCATCACCCACACTCCAGGAGTAAGGTGCCATGGCTGTGCCACCCAGAACAGGGCAGGGCAGGGCAGGACAGGGCAGGCAGCAGAACACTGAGCTACAGCTAGATTCACCACCTCTATCACCTCACATGTCCCTCCTGGAAATCCCTCTTGAAATGTCGCAGAACTGGATTTTCTTCAGGTGGAATGGAGTGAGGGTGGATACTAGTATCTCTTTCACCTCTCTCTCTCTACCTCTCCCTCTCACTCTCTCCCTCTCTCTCTCTATGTATCTCTCTTTCAAACACACACACATACACACACACACACAGAAACACACTCTCTAACCCACATGTGTCAAACTCATTCCACGGAGGGCCTAGTGGCTGCGGGTTTTCACTCCTCCCTTGTCCTTGATTGATGAATTAAGGTCACTAATTAGTAAGGAACTCCCCACACCTGGTTGTCTAGGGCTTAATTGAAAGGAAAAACCAAAAACCTGCAGACACTAGGCCCTCCATGGAATGAGTTTGACACCCCTGCTCTAACCAGTAAGGGAGAAAACCTGAGTAACGCCTGTGTTACGGATACAGGTATCCTGTGTTTTTGTGTGTTTCTCTCCTTCTGCCCTAATCACAGGTGTCCTGTATGTTCCTGATTGGTGGTCGTTGAGGTGTCTGCTGATTGGACCAATCAATGAACATTCCTGTGAATAGCACCACCTGTTACTCGTTTGTTGAATCACACAGCCCATTGTATAAAAACCAGTCTTGTGTTTGTTGAGAGGAGAGAGAGATTTTTTCCATATGTGAGTATGGACACGGTGGTGTCCTGTGTGTTGTGTACTCACTAAGTTGTTGGTTACCCTATTGGTAACTTTATTAGAATATATTTCTTTACCTGAGTGTGGATACTGTTGTATCCTGTGTGGTGTGTACTTATATAATTGCTGATTACCCTGTTTGGTAGCTTTGTGTGTTTATGGGAAAAGGGGAGTTTAAGCTAGTTGCCCTTGGGCGTACATTACCCGTAGGAAGAACTCTGTCTATAAACACTAGTGAGACCTGAGCGGACCACCCACTGTATTTTTGTCTAGTAGCAGTAGCCTAGCGGTTCTTGAGGCAGGCAAGATCAGTTTAGGGGGTTTTACACTATTGTTTCATTTCTTGGGTCCTGCTCAGCCCTTTTTCCCAAACCCTTACCGTGTGTTCAGCAATAAACACTTTGTGTTTGACGGTAGTTCATGGTTGTTGTGTCATTTTTGGTTCTCACTGTTCCCTGCCACACTTATAATTTACATGAATTTATGTTACGGGTCTCATGTCCATCCACCCTAGATGTTTAGAGCCACGGGGTTCGTAACATAAAGTGGGGGCTCGTCTGGGATACTATCTATCCCATGCTACTCATGTAAATTAGTTAGTGTCTGGTTCAGTGTTGAGCTTGGCAGCTGTAACTACCTGTTTTTTTTTGTGTGTTCAGTAGTCGACGGCTCGTGTTGCTAGTAGGATGGCTACTTTTGAGTTGGAGGCATTTTTGGAAAACCCTACGTGGGAGGTTTTTGATAATTGCCGTAGAGTGGATCTACAGGTTTTGGCTGACCACTTTTCTGTACCCATACCGAGGGGTTTAGTGAAAGCAGAAGTTAGGGAAGTAGTGTTAGCGATATTGTTAAACGAGCGAGTGCTTGAGTTACCGCCGCCTGAGTCTGCTGCTCCTGTAGGGGATGTGGTTGCTGTTCCTGTAAGCCCATCAGTGTCTGAGGACGAGGCTAAGGCTCCAGCCACATTGCCCCGTTATGACCCACTCTCCCCACTGACTGACAGTGATGCCAGGATCGATGTCCGCTCGACACGGCTCCAAATGGAGGCGGAAGAGCGGGCACAAATCAGGCAAGACAAGCTGGAGATGCGTAAGCTAGAGGCAGAACAGGAGACGCGTAAGCTAGAGGCAGAACTGGAGACGCGTAGGATGGAAATGGAGATGCGTAAGATGGAACTGGAGGTGCGTAAAATGGAACTAGAGGCAGAAACAGCGAGGTTAGTCTCTGCTAATACTATGCCTGCTAGTGAGCCATCCTCACCAGCTGTGTCATCTGCTACGTTTGATATTAGTAGGCAGATCACCTTGGTACCTGTGTTCAGGGAGTCAGAGGTTGAGTCCTATTTCAGTGTTTTTGAACGTATAGCGGTAGCATTGAAATGGCCCGACGAGGTATGGTGCCTATTACTTCAGTGTAAGCTAACAGGTAAAGCCCAAGAGGTTCTGGCAGCGCTACCTCTTGAAGACAGTTTGAATTATGAAGTGGTCAAAGCTACTGTTCTTCGTGCCTATGAGCTTGTTCCTGAGGCATATCGACAAAGATTTAGGTCTCATAAAAAGTCTCCTACTCAGACTTATGTGGAGTTTGCTAGAGACAAAGGAAATCTGTTTGACAAATGGCACAGTGCTAGTAAGGTAACTGATTTAAACTCTCTACGGGAGTTAATCTTGTTAGAAGAGTTTAAAAATTGCTTACCGGAACGCATTGTAGTTTATCTGAACGAACAGAAAGTATCCTCACTGTCGGAAGCGTCTGTATTGGCAGACGAGTTTGTATTGACGCATAAGAGCGTGTTTTCGGCTCGTACGGAGAGCAGGGCTGCGGAGTTGCTAACTTTTAGTCC
Source organism: Coregonus lavaretus (assembly GCF_964263955.1). Taxonomy (NCBI): domain Eukaryota; kingdom Metazoa; phylum Chordata; class Actinopteri; order Salmoniformes; family Salmonidae; genus Coregonus; species Coregonus lavaretus. The sequence continues at coordinate 108,097 of NW_028164685.1, forward strand.
TAGTCGACCAGCAGTACATCCAGCGCGCCCAAAAGATGTGCGTCACTGTTTCTATTGTCATAAGGTGGGACATTTGGTTAGTGATTGCTTTTTGCTTAAACGCAAACCGGGGATGCCTCAGCACGCCAGGCCACCAACGGGTGTTGGGCTGATTCGTACGGTTGTAAGGCCGGAATCAAGACAGAAGCCTCATAGTGAATGTGGTTTGAAAGTCCCTGTCCCAGATCACAGTTATGAACCGTTCATTTTTGAGGGGTTTGTTTCTATATCAGATGACGAAGCGTCTCAGCGTCCAGTTACAATCCTCAGAGATACTGGTGCGGCGCAGTCGTTCATACTAGCTGATGTGTTGCCCTTGTCTAATAATACATATTGTGGTTCCAGTGTGTTAGTACAAGGAATTGAAATGGGTTTCGTCCCAGTGCCATTGCACTTTGTGAACGTACACTCTGAGTTAGTCAGTGGATTGTTCAGAGTTGGTGTACGTCCTATGTTGCCAGTAAAAGGTGTGACATTTATAATGGGCAACGATATTGCCGGAGGAAAGGTGATACCCGTATTGGAGGTAATGGATAAAAGTGACCAGTCTCTCTCCGAGGAGCTGGCACAGGGTTATCCAGATGTGTTCCCCGCTTGTGCTGTCACACGTGCTCAAGCACGACAAGTGGGTGAAGTGGTAGATTTGTCAGACACGATTCTATTCAGAGAGTGTGACCCAGAGGATAGTTCGGGTGCTACCTCTGGTAAGCTGGTGCAGTCTGACCAACAGCCCAGAGAAAGGAAGAAGGATGTGGAACTTGTTGCTGAGGCAATACAGTTACCAGTTACTCGTGAGCAGCTGATCGCTAACCAACAGGTTGACATTAGCCTGGCTAAATGTTTTTCTAGTGTTGTCTCAGAGGACGAGCTAAAGAAGAAAAACATGGCATACTTCATTGATGGTAATCTCCTCATGCGTAAATGGACATCCCATGTTGACGCTGGCGGAGATTGGAATGCTGTTTACCAAATAGTGATTCCTACAGCCTTTCGACAAAATGTTTTATCCCTCGCTCATGATCACCAGTGGTCCGGACATCTGGGAGTCACCAAGACTTATGATCGTGTTTTGCGACATTTCTTTTGGCCTGGCTTAAAGCAAGATGTGGCTCAGTTCTGTCGGACTTGCCACACCTGTCAAGTAGTTGGGAAACCAAACCAGGTTATTTCCCCCGCGCCTCTTTGTCCCATACCGGCCATAGGTGAACCATTCGAACATGTGATGGTTGATTGTGTTGGACCATTACCAAAAACAAAATCTGGTAACCAGTTTATGTTGACAATTATGTGTGTGGCCGCCAGGTACCCAGAGGCCATTCCTCTGCGAAGAGGGGTTGGATAATGTGTTGGCAGATGCTTTGTCTCGTGTTTGATGATCTAGGTTTTTTGTGTTATCCCGATAGGATGATTTGTGAATTTGGGTGTTGTGATAGTACGTGTGTCGCAAACCATTGTGGTTTGCTCTTTTAAGGGTGGGAGTGTTACGGATACAGGTATCCTGTGTTTTTGTGTGTTTCTCTCCTTCTGCCCTAATCACAGGTGTCCTGTATGTTCCTGATTGGTGGTCGTTGAGGTGTCTGCTGATTGGACCAATCAATGAACATTCCTGTGAATAGCACCACCTGTTACTCGTTTGTTGAATCACACAGCCCATTGTATAAAAACCAGTCTTGTGTTTGTTGAGAGGAGAGAGAGATTTTTTCCATATGTGAGTATGGACACGGTGGTGTCCTGTGTGTTGTGTACTCACTAAGTTGTTGGTTACCCTATTGGTAACTTTATTAGAATATATTTCTTTACCTGAGTGTGGATACTGTTGTATCCTGTGTGGTGTGTACTTATATAATTGCTGATTACCCTGTTTGGTAGCTTTGTGTGTTTATGGGAAAAGGGGAGTTTAAGCTAGTTGCCCTTGGGCGTACATTACCCGTAGGAAGAACTCTGTCTATAAACACTAGTGAGACCTGAGCGGACCACCCACTGTATTTTTGTATAGTAGCAGTAGCCTAGCGGTTCTTGAGGCAGGCAAGATCAGTTTAGGGGGTTTTACACTATTGTTTCATTTCTTGGGTCCTGCTCAGCCCTTTTTCCCAAACCCTTACCGTGTGTTCAGCAATAAACACTTTGTGTTTGACGGTAGTTCATGGTTGTTGTGTCATTTTTGGTTCTCACTGTTCCCTGCCACACTTATAATTTACATGAATTTATGTTACAGGTCTCATGTCCATCCACCCTAGATGTTTAGAGCCACGGGGTTCGTAACAGCCTGGATAACACATCTAACCCATCATCAATGTCAGCCCAAACTATTCTGTGTCCGTGTGTGTGTCCGTGTGTGTGTCCGTGTGTGTATACGTGTGTGTCCGTGTGTGTGTACGTGTGTGTGTACGTGTGTGTGTACGTGTGTGTGTATGTGTGTGTGTCTGTGTCTGTGTGTGTGTGTCCGTGTGTGTGTACGTGTGTGTGTAAGTGTGTGTGTGTACATGTGTGTCCGTGTGTGTGTCCGTGTGTGTGTATGTGTGTGTGTCCGTGTGTGTGTACGTGTGTGTGTACGTGTGTGTGTACGTGTGTGTGTGTGTCCGTGTGTGTGTACGTGTGTGTGTAAGTGTGTGTGTCCATGTGTGTGTACGTGTGTGTGTACGTGTGTGTACGTGTGTGTGTCCCCGTGTGTGTGTCCGTGTGTGTGTCCGTGTGTGTGTATGTGTGTGTGTACGTGTGTGTGTAAGTGTGTGTGTCCGTGTGTGTGTCCGTGTGTGTGTCCGTGTGTGTGTATGTGTGTGTGTACGTGTGTGTCCGTGTGTGTGTACGTGTGTGTCTGTGTGTGTGTCCGTGTGTGTGTATGTGTGTGTGTGTGTACGTGTGTGTGTACGTGTGTGTGTCCGTGTGTGTGTCCGTGTGTGTGTACGTGTGTGTGTAAGTGCGATGATTTCCATCAGTAGAGCACGATGGCTTTGTGTTCTGTTTTCTGTTGTACAATGTAAGCCCCTATAAGGCCTTGAGTAAGCCAGCCCAACTATGTTCGCCACGTGTCACTTCCCATCTGACACACTCCTGAGTAGGCCTCTCTCTGTTTGACTGAATGGAGAGAGGGAGATGGAGGGGGAGGGAGGGAGGGAGGAAGTGAGCAAGTGAGCGAGAGTGCTCATTTAAAAGGTGGAAACCAGTGCTAATTGGAGTAACTTCTGTAGTAGAGCTAACAAAAATATAAGAATGACTGTTTGTACCTGTATCTGTGTCAATCAAAAACTGATCATAATTGAATTGAGACTTCTTCCTCCCCTCTCCAGGTCCACTCTGACCCTTTCTAGATGCTCAATTAAAATGTCACTTTGCTAATTAAGTATTTTACCTGCAGGCTATTGTGTCCTTCCCTTGTCACTCCCCCTCCCCTCTCTCCCCTATCCTCTTCCCCTCTCTCCTCTTCCCCTCTCTCCACTCTCTACTCTCCTCTTCCCCTCTCTCCACTCTCCTCTTCCCCTCTCTCCCCTCTCCTCTTCCCCTCTCTCCTCTTCCCCTCTTCCCCTCTCTCCTATTCCCCTCTCCACTCTTTAATCTTCTCTTCCCCTCTCTCCACTCTCCTCTCTCATCTTCCCCTCTCTCCACTCTCTTTTCTCCTCTTCCCCTCTCTCCACTCTCCTCTCTCCTCTTCCCCTCTCTCCACTCTCCACTTCCCCTCTCTCCACTCTCCACTCTCCTCTGCCCCTCTCATCTCTCCTCTTCCCCTCTCTCCACTCTCCTCTCTCCACTCTCCTCTTCCCCTCTCTCCTCTTCCTCTCTCTCCACTCTCCTCTTCCCATCTCATCTCTCCTTTTCCACTCTCTCCACTCTCCTCTTCCCCTCTCTCCACTCTCCTCTCTCCTCTTCCCCACTCTCCACTCTCCTCTTCCCCTCTTCCCCTCTCTCCACGCTCCTATCTCCTCTTCCCCTCTCCCCACTCTCCTCTCGGCTTGTCCCCTCTCTCCCCTCTCCTCTCTCCTCTTCCCCTCTCTCCACTCTCCTCTCACCTCTTCCCATCTCTCCTCTCTCCTCTTCCCCCTCTCCTCTCTCCTCTTCTCCTGTCTCCACTCTCCTCGTCCCCTCTCTCCTCTTCCGCTCTCTCCACTCTCCTCTCTCCTCTTCCCCTCTCTCCATTCTCTCTCATCTTCCCCTCTCTCCTCTTCCACTCTCTCTCTTCCCACTTCCTCTCTCCTCTTCCCTCTCTCCTCTCTCCGCTTCCCCTCTCCTCTCTCCACTCTCCTCTTCCCCTCTCTCCATTTTCCCATCTCCCCACTCTCCTCTTCACCTCTCTCCACTCTCCTCTCTCCTCTTCACCTCTCTCATCTCTCCACTCTACTCTTCCCCTATCTCCTCTCCTCTTCCCCTCACCCCTCCTCCTCTTCCCATATCTCCTCTTCCCCTCTTGCCACTCTCCTCTTCCCATCTCCTCTCTTCCCCTCTCTCCACTCTCCTCTTCCCCTCTCTCCACGCTCCTCTTCCCCTCTCTCCACTCTCCTCTTCCCCCCTCTCCACTCTCTTTTCTCCACTCTCCTCTTCCCCTCTTTCCACTCTCCTCCCCCTTTCCTCCAGTCCTGTCCTCTCCCCTCCTCTCCTCACATCCTCCTCTCCTCCGGTCCTCTCCCTCCTCTCCTCCTATTCCCCTTCCCTCCTCCTCCTCCTGTCCTCTCCCCTCCTCTCCTCATATCCCCCTCCTCCCATTCCCCCTCCCCTCCCTTCCCCTCCCCTCCCCTCCCCTCCCCCTCCCTCCTTGTGTGTTGGTTTTCTCCACCATCGGCAAACAAGAGGTTTATGGTTGCAGTACACAACACCACCTGATGATGAGGGTGGCACTATACCAGACGCTATATATGGGTCGATACAGGACAATTACATAATATATCTGGCCAGGCTCCATAAGCCATATTGATTGGTATAGCTGCTGCTATGTATAGCCGGGTTAACCCTCTCCTCACAAATACGTACGTATGTCCGTCCGTCCGCCCCCCACTCTCTCTCACCAAGTTATAACTTAAAACTCCTACAAAAAATGTTCAGCATTTTCTCCAGTTCCCTTGTGGTGTTTAAATAGGAACCAGACCAGTAAATTAGTGTGTGTGGTGAGATGAGATCAGGAGTAACTCTAATCACCCCCAAACACACACACACATGCATGCGCGCCACACACACACACACACACACACATTAAGGCCAACAGCACAATGCCGCAGGCTATATTTGGGCTCACATAAAAAATCTGAGCGGGGGCCAGAGAGAAGGGGACACCGTCCAAGTGAGTTCACAGAGAGCAGGGATGGAGGGATGGGGGGGATATGGGAGCACTTTCTTTCTGCTTATTCCACTAAACTCCATTTCACATTGAAGCTTGGCCATGGAATGGAGAGGGGAGAGCTTGGCTTGCTTATGTTGAAGAAAACTTAACTCTGTCAGAGACTGGATTGATGACTGTTTGGTTTCAGAGTCTGGACTGGATGGATGTTATGTTGGTCAGAGGAAGATTGATACAGCTTTTTAAGATGACTCGGAATATAAAGCTTTCACCACAAACTACTAAAGCTCTCAATTGTTCATCTAATTTGTCTCAGAGTGTCTGGGATACGTCAGATCTACAGGGCTTATAACGTCTTCGGTTCTACAGGGAGTCAGAGAGGTGAGACAGATAGCTGTGGAGCAAACCTGCCAGATGGTATAGTGGGCATACAGAGCTGTATAGCAAGGGTAACACTGCCACAGAGTACAGCGGGCATAACAGACCCTGGCACAGCTCCTCTGAAAGGGCATAACAGACCCCGGAACAGAGTACAGTGGGCATAACAGACCCTGGCACAGCTCCTCTGAAAGGGCATAGCAGACCCTGGCACAGAGTACAGCGGGCATAACAGACCCTGGCACAGCTCCTCTGAAAGGGCATACGTGAGTGAGTGGCACACCAGCAAACTTCTCTCAGCCTGATTAGGCTCTACCTATCCCAGATGTTCGACATACTGACAGCTAAACTAACTCTACTGTCAATTACCACACCACTAAGCACTCATATTTTCAACCATTTTCTCTGCATCAAAACAAAAATAAATATACATTTAATTTGCTGTCTGAGACTGAAGCGTGCTTTCAAGAGAGCACTCGAATCAAAGATGAGACACAAGAAAAAACAAGATCATATACTCCCATAATATGTGTTTAGAGAGGAGAAAAACATATATTTAATGGAGTTAGATGGATCAAAAACACTGAGAGAAAATATAAAAAAGCAAATAAGCACAGAGCAGAAGAAATACAATCAGTGGTGACAAGCAGCAGCAACACCAGAAGTAGCAGAGCAGTGTGTGTGCGTGTGTGTGTCTGTGTGTGTGTGTGCGCGTTTGTGTGTGTATGCATGTGCACCAATAGGAGGATAATTACTGCACTTTTATCAAAGCAACTTCAAAAAGTCAGCAGCAGAAAAAATAATATTTATAGACTAATATCTCCCCCTTGACATAACTGTTTAAAGCAGATAAGAAAGGCTTCCTGCTCCCTCTCCCCTGCTACAGGCTCCCTCTCCCCTGCTCCAGGCTCTCGGCTACACTGGGGGGTGGAGAGAGGTGGATATCATAACCTTCGACCTCCTGTACAGTATGTCTATCTCTATAAAACAAGAGGAGAAAAGTGTGTACAGTATGTGTGTGTGTGTACAGGGAGAGAGAGAGAGAGAGAGAGAGAGAGAGAGAGAGAGAGAGAGAGAGAGAGAGAGAGAGAGAGAGAGAGAGAGTTAGAGAGAGAGAGAGAGAGAGAGAGAGAGAGAGAGAGAGAGAGTTAGAGAGTTAGAGAGAGAGAGAGAGAGAGAGAGAGACTAAGGGAGGGTAGAGGAGATGGGGAGGATAGAGGACAGAAGAAAAGGAGGGATGGAGGGATGGAGGGAGAGAGAGAGAGAGAGAGAGAGAGAGAGAGAGAGAGAGAGAGAGAGAGAGAGAGAGAGAGAGATGGTGGATAGAGGTTAGGAGAAAGAGAGAGAGAGAGGTAGTCTCTGCAGTGGACTCCAGCAGGCTGAGATAAGGCCACACAGGGCTCCCAGGGAGCAGCCAGCTCATCCATCTTTACAGGCCATCTGATACGGCTGACCCAGCCTCAGCTCTGCTCTCTCTGGGCAGGCCAGGGATTTACTCAGGCAAAGGCAATGGATCAGCCAGTTCATCCCTCTTTACCTCACCCTCTCTCAGGCACAAGGGGAGTTAGGTTGAAAGAGTCCCCTTGGCCTGTCCTAACCCTAGGACCAGCCACTCTCCTTCTGCTTGTCCAAGACACAGGGATGGGGGAGAGTGTTTAGGGGGAGAGATTGGCAGTGCCCGGTCAAAGACACCACACATAGGGGAGGGGGATGTGGTTTGACCCCACTGAACACACTGTACTCATTGAACCCAACACCGAACTCCCTCCTAAAAAGAAAAGCAGGGCACAACCCAGAGCCGCCGGAGGAGGGGTAGGTTACTATGGCAACCATCCTCCCCTCCGGCATGAGAGCAGCAGAGGAATACGCTACTAGTGGTAGTGTGGTTATGAGTGACACCATTAGTTACCCTGTACGGTGTACAGACCACGCTAAGTTATCAATATAGTGTTTCCTCTTGTCTTGACCAATGGGCTTAGACAGACTCACTCTATCACTAAGGGTAGCTGGGTAGAAGAATGGATATTAGCATTCTGAATAGGAAGGCAAAAGGCTGTGTTGTGTTCTTCATAGGTTATAGGGTTGTTACATGTTCCCTATCCCTGGTGAATACATTCCATTAGACTGACTGAGTGTGTTGTGTTTCTGTTCAGCAGGGTCGTTCCAGCACAAACACTGTGATTGCACCCCAAATGGCACCCTATTCCCTACATAGTGCACTACTTTTGACCAGAACCCTATGTGCCCTGGTCAAAAGTAGTGCTCTAAATAGGGAATAGGGTGCCATTTGAGATGCAGCTTACTGCTGCTGCATGAGAATCCAAACAGGATATGTTGGATCAGACCTCCAGTTAACCCTCATATTCACACCCCGCTGATTCCTCATTCCGGTGTGTGTGTGTGTGTGTGTGTTTGTGTGCGTGTGTGTGTGACCTTGCACGTGCATCCTCACAGATCTAAAAGGTCAATATTGATGCATTAACCGATTTTGAGGATCATGCTCTTGGAACCCAATTGACACGGTGTGTTTAGCACCTATGGACTGTATTGAACTGTATACTTTCTGTATATATCATGTGACCTAAACTCACCTATGCACAGTCAAATCATACCCTATGTCTTTATAACACACTCATAACACAGCGCCTTATCTGAGACAACATATCTGGAGCTCTATAGGAGTACCTGCCTG
>NW_028164684.1:0-30000 GCF_964263955.1 Coregonus lavaretus
CAGGATGAAGCCCAGTCAGGTCAGTAACCCTGCATGTTATCCCTCATTACTGACCAGGATGAAGCCCAGTCAGTCAGTAACCCTGCATGTTATCCCCTCATTACTGACCAGGATGAAGCCCTAGTCAGTCAGTAACCCTGCATGTTATCCCCTCATTACTGACCAGGATGAAGCCCAGTCAAGTCAGTCAGTAACCCTGCATGTTATCCCCTCATTACTGACCAGGATGAAGCCCAGTCAGTCAGTCAGAACCCTGCATGTTATCCCCTCATTACTGACCAGGATGAAGCCCAGTCAGTCAGTCAGTAACCCTGCATGTTATCCCCTCATTACTGACCAGGATGAAGCCCAGTCAGTCAGTAACCCTGCATGTTATCCCCTCATTACTGACCAGGATGAAGCCCAGCAGTCAGTCAGTAACCCTGCATGTTATCCCTCATTACTGACCAGGATGAAGCCCAGTCAGTCAGTAACCTGCATGTTATCCCCTCATTACTGACCAGGATGAAGCCCAGTCAGTCAGTAACCCTGCATGTTATCCCCTCATTACTGACCAGGATGAAGCCCAGTCAGTCAGTCAGTAACCCTGCATGTTATCCCCTCATTACTGACCAGGATGAAGCCCAGTCAGTCAGTAACCCTGCATGTTATCCCCTCATTACTGACCAGGATGAAGCCCAGTCAGTCAGTCAGTAACCCTGCATGTTATCCCCTCATTACTGACCAGGATGAAGCCCAGTCAGTCAGTCATAACCCTGCATGTTATCCCCTCATTACTGACCAGGATGAAGCCCAGTCAGTCAGTAACCCTGCATGTTATCCCCTCATTACTGACCAGGATGAAGCCCAGTCAGTCAGTAACCCTGCATGTTATCCCCTCATTACTGACCAGGATGAAGCCCAGTCAGTCAGTCAGTAACCCTGCATGTTATCCCCTCATTACTGACCAGGATGAAGCCCAGAGTCAGTCAGTAACCCTGCATGTTATCCCCTCATTACTGACCAGGATGAAGCCCAGTCAGTCAGTAACCCTGCATGTTATCCCCTCATTACTGACCAGGATGAAGCCCAGTCAGTCAGTCAGTAACCCTGCATGTTATCTCCTCATTACTGTCCAGGATGAAGCCCAGTCAGTCAGTAACCCTGCATGTTATCCCCTCATTACTGACCAGGATGAAGCCCAGTCAGTCAGTCAGTAACCCTGCATGTTATCCCCTCATTACTGACCAGGATGAAGCCCAGTCAGTCAGTCAGTAACCCTGCATGTTATCCCCTCATTACTGACCAGGATGAAGCCCAGTCAGTCAGTAACCCTGCATGTTATCCCCTCATTACTGACCAGGATGAAGCCCAGTCAGTCAGTCAGTAACCCTGCATGTTATCCCCTCATTACTGACCAGGATGAAGCCCAGTCAGTCAGTCAGTAACCCTGCATGTTATCCCCTCATTACTGACCAGGATGAAGCCCAGTCAGTCAGTCAGTAACCCTGCATGTTATCTCCTCATTACTGACCAGGATGAAGCCCAGTCAGTCAGTAACCCTGCATGTTATCCCCTCATTACTGACCAGGATGAAGCCCAGTCAGTCAGTAACCCTGTATGTTATCCCCTCATTACTGACCAGGATGAAGCCAGTCAGTCAGTAACCCTGCATGTTATCCCCTCATTACTGACCAGGATGAAGCCCAGTCAGTCAGTCAGTAACCCTGCATGTTATCCCCTCATTACTGACCAGGATGAAGCCCAGTCAGTCAGTAACCCTGCATGTTATCCCTCATTACTGACCAGGATGAAGCCCAGCCAGTCAGTCAGTAACCCTGCATGTTATCCCTCATTACTGACCAGGATGAAGCCAGTCAGTCAGTAACCCTGCATGTTATCCCCTCATTACTGACCAGGATGAAGCCCAGTCAGTCAGTAACCCTGCATGTTATCCCCTCATTACTGACCAGGATGAAGCCCAGTCAGTCAGTCAGTAACCCTGCATGTTATCCCCTCATTACTGACCAGGATGAAGCCCAGTCAGTCAGTAACCCTGCATGTTATCCCCTCATTACTGACCAGGATGAAGCCAGTCAGTCAGTCAGTAACCCTGCATGTTATCCCCTCATTACTGACCAGGATGAAGCCCAGTCAGTCAGTCAGTAACCCTGCATGTTATCCCCTCATTACTGACCAGGATGAAGCCCAGTCAGTCAGTAACCCTGCATGTTATCCCCTCATTACTGACCAGGATGAAGCCCAGTCAGTCAGTAACCCTGCATGTTATCTCCTCATTACTGACCAGGATGAAGCCCAGTCAGTCAGTCAGTAACCCTGCATGTTATCCCCTCATTACTGACCAGGATGAAGCCCAGTCAGTCAGTAACCCTGCATGTTATCCCCTCATTACTGACCAGGATGAAGCCCAGTCAGTCAGTAACCCTGCATGTTATCTCCTCATTACTGACCAGGATGAAGCCCAGTCAGTCAGTCAGTAACCCTGCATGTTATCCCCTCATTACTGACCAGGATGAAGCCCAGTCAGTCAGTAACCCTGCATGTTATCCCCTCATTACTGACCAGGATGAAGCCCAGTCAGTCAGTCAGTAACCCTGCATGTTATCCCCTCATTACTGACCAGGATGAGCCCAGTCAGTCAGTAACCCTGCATGTTATCCCCTCATTACTGACCAGGATGAAGCCCAGTCAGTCAGTAACCCTGCATGTTATCCCCTCATTACTGACCAGGATGAAGCCCAGTCAGTCAGTCAGTAACCCTGCATGTTATCCCCTCATTACTGACCAGGATGAAGCCCAGTCAGTCAGTCAGTAACCCTGCATGTTATCCCCTCATTATTGACCAGGATGAAGCCCAGTCAGTCAGTCAGTAACCCTGCATGTTATCCCCTCATTACTGACCAGGATGAAGCCCAGTCAGTCAGTCAGTAACCCTGCATGTTATCCCCTCATTACTGACCAGGATGAAGCCCAGTCAGTCAGTAACCCTGCATGTTATCCCCTCATTACTGACCAGGATGAAGCCCAGTCAGTCAGTCAGTAACCCTGCATGTTATCCCCTCATTACTGACCAGGATGAAGCCCAGTCAGTCAGTAACCCTGCATGTTATCCCCTCATTACTGACCAGGATGAAGCCCAGTCAGTCAGTCAGTAACCCTGCATGTTATCCCCTCATTACTGACCAGGATGAAGCCCAGTCAGTCAGTCAGTAACCCTGCATGTTATCCCCTCATTACTGACCAGGATGAAGCCCAGTCAGTCAGTAACCCTGCATGTTATCCCCTCATTACTGTCCAGGATGAAGCCCAGTCAGTCAGTAACCCTGCATGTTATCCCCTCATTACTGACCAGGATGAAGCCCAGCCAGTCAGTAACCCTGCATGTTATCCCCTCATTACTGACCAGGATGAAGCCCAGTCAGTCAGTCAGTAACCCTGCATGTTATCCCCTCATTACTGACCAGGATGAAGCCCAGTCAGTCAGTAACCCTGCATGTTATCCCCTCATTACTGACCAGGATGAAGCCCAGTCAGTCAGTAACCCTGCATGTTATCCCCTCATTACTGACCAGGATGAAGCCCAGTCAGTCAGTCAGTAACCCTGCATGTTATCCCCTCATTACTGACCAGGATGAAGCCCAGTCAGTCAGTCAGTAACCCTGCATGTTATCCCCTCATTATTGACCAGGATGAAGCCCAGTCAGTCAGTCAGTAACCCTGCATGTTATCCCCTCATTACTGACCAGGATGAAGCCCAGTCAGTCAGTCAGTAACCCTGCATGTTATCCCCTCATTACTGACCAGGATGAAGCCCAGTCAGTCAGTAACCCTGCATGTTATCCCCTCATTACTGACCAGGATGAAGCCCAGTCAGTCAGTCAGTAACCCTGCATGTTATCCCCTCATTACTGACCAGGATGAAGCCCAGTCAGTCAGTAACCCTGCATGTTATCCCCTCATTACTGACCAGGATGAAGCCCAGTCAGTCAGTCAGTAACCCTGCATGTTATCCCCTCATTACTGACCAGGATGAAGCCCAGTCAGTCAGTCAGTAACCCTGCATGTTATCCCCTCATTACTGACCAGGATGAAGCCCAGTCAGTCAGTAACCCTGCATGTTATCCCCTCATTACTGTCCAGGATGAAGCCCAGTCAGTCAGTAACCCTGCATGTTATCCCCTCATTACTGACCAGGATGAAGCCCAGTCAGTCAGTAACCCTGCATGTTATCCCCTCATTACTGACCAGGATGAAGCCCAGTCAGTCAGTCAGTAACCCTGCATGTTATCCCCTCATTACTGACCAGGATGAAGCCCAGTCAGTCAGTCAGTAACCCTGCATGTTATCCCCTCATTACTGACCAGGATGAAGCCCAGTCAGTCAGTAACCCTGCATGTTATCTCCTCATTACTGACCAGGATGAAGCCCAGTCAGTCAGTAACCCTGCATGTTATCCCCTCATTACTGACCAGGATGAAGCCCAGTCAGTCAGTAACCCTGCATGTTATCCCCTCATTACTGACCAGGATGAAGCCCAGTCAGTCAGTCAGTAACCCTGCATGTTATCCCCTCATTACTGACCAGGATGAAGCCCAGTCAGTCAGTCAGTAACCCTGCATGTTATCCCCTCATTACTGACCAGGATGAAGCCAGTCAGTCAGTCAGTAACCCTGCATGTTATCCCCTCATTACTGACCAGGATGAAGCCCAGTCAGTCAGTAACCCTGCATGTTATCCCCTCATTACTGACCAGGATGAAGCCCAGTCAGTCAGTAACCCTGCATGTTATCCCCTCATTACTGACCAGGATGAAGCCCAGTCAGTCAGTAACCCTGCATGTTATCCCCTCATTACTGACCAGGATGAAGCCCAGTCAGTCAGTCAGTAACCCTGCATGTTATCCCCTCATTACTGACCAGGATGAAGCCAGTCAGTCAGTCAGTAACCCTGCATGTTATCCCCTCATTACTGACCAGGATGAAGCCCAGTCAGTCAGTCAGTAACCCTGCATGTTATCCCCTCATTACTGACCAGGATGAAGCCCAGTCAGTCAGTCAGTAACCCTGCATGTTATCCCCTCATTACTGACCAGGATGAAGCCCAGTCAGTCAGTAACCCTGCATGTTATCCCCTCATTACTGACCAGGATGAAGCCCAGTCAGTCAGTCAGTAACCCTGCATGTTATCCCCTCATTACTGACCAGGATGAAGCCCAGTCAGTCAGTAACCCTGCATGTTATCCCCTCATTACTGACCAGGATGAAGCCCAGTCAGTCAGTCAGTAACCCTGCATGTTATCCCCTCATTACTGACCAGGATGAAGCCCAGTCAGTCAGTCAGTAACCCTGCATGTTATCCCCTCATTACTGACCAGGATGAAGCCCAGTCAGTCAGTAACCCTGCATGTTATCCCCTCATTACTGACCAGGATGAAGCCCAGTCAGTCAGTAACCCTGCATGTTATCCCCTCATTACTGACCAGGATGAAGCCCAGTCAGTCAGTAACCCTGCATGTTATCCCCTCATTACTGACCAGGATGAAGCCCAGTCAGTCAGTCAGTAACCCTGCATGTTATCCCCTCATTACTGACCAGGATGAAGCCCAGTCAGTCAGTCAGTAACCCTGCATGTTATCCCCTCATTACTGACCAGGATGAAGCCCAGTCAGTCAGTAACCCTGCATGTTATCTCCTCATTACTGACCAGGATGAAGCCCAGTCAGTCAGTAACCCTGCATGTTATCCCCTCATTACTGACCAGGATGAAGCCCAGTCAGTCAGTAACCCTGCATGTTATCCCCTCATTACTGACCAGGATGAAGCCCAGTCAGTCAGTCAGTAACCCTGCATGTTATCCCCTCATTACTGACCAGGATGAAGCCCAGTCAGTCAGTCAGTAACCCTGCATGTTATCCCCTCATTACTGACCAGGATGAAGCCCAGTCAGTAACCCTGCATGTTATCCCCTCATTACTGACCAGGATGAAGCCCAGTCAGTCAGTAACCCTGCATGTTATCCCCTCATTACTGACCAGGATGAAGCCCAGCCAGTCGCTAGTCAGTAACCCTGCATGTTATCCCCTCATTACTGACCAGGATGAAGCCCAGTCAGTCAGTAACCCTGCATGTTATCCCCTCATTACTGACCAGGATGAAGCCCAGTCAGTCAGTAACCCTGCATGTTATCCCCTCATTACTGACCAGGATGAAGCCCAGTCAGTCAGTCAGTAACCCTGCATGTTATCCCCTCATTACTGACCAGGATGAAGCCCATCAGTCAGTCAGTAACCCTGCATGTTATCCCCTCATTACTGACCAGGATGAAGCCCAGTCAGTCAGTCAGTAACCCTGCATGTTATCCCCTCATTACTGACCAGGATGAAGCCCAGTCAGTCAGTAACCCTGCATGTTATCCCCTCATTACTGACCAGGATGAAGCCCAGTCAGTCAGTCAGTAACCCTGCATGTTATCCCCTCATTACTGACCAGGATGAAGCCCAGTCAGTCAGTAACCCTGCATGTTATCCCCTCATTACTGACCAGGATGAAGCCCAGTCAGTCAGTAACCCTGCATGTTATCCCCTCATTACTGACCAGGATGAAGCCCAGTCAGTCAGTCAGTAACCCTGCATGTTATCCCCTCATTACTGACCAGGATGAAGCCCAGTCAGTCAGTCAGTAACCCTGCATGTTATCCCCTCATTACTGACCAGGATGAAGCCCAGTCAGTCAGTCAGTAACCCTGCATGTTATCCCCTCATTACTGACCAGGATGAAGCCCAGTCAGTCAGTCAGTAACCCTGCATGTTATCCCCTCATTACTGACCAGGATGAAGCCCACAGTCAGTCAGTAACCCTGCATGTTATCCCCTCATTACTGACCAGGATGAAGCCCAGTCAGTCAGTCAGTAACCCTGCATGTTATCCCCTCATTACTGACCAGGATGAAGCCCAGTCAGTCAGTAACCCTGCATGTTATCCCCTCATTACTGACCAGGATGAAGCCCAGTCAGTCAGTCAGTAACCCTGCATGTTATCCCCTCATTACTGACCAGGATGAAGCCCAGTCAGTCAGTCAGTAACCCTGCATGTTATCCCCTCATTACTGACCAGGATGAAGCCCAGTCAGTCAGTAACCCTGCATGTTATCCCCTCATTACTGTCCAGGATGAAGCCCAGTCAGTCAGTAACCCTGCATGTTATCCCCTCATTACTGACCAGGATGAAGCCCAGCCAGTCAGTAACCCTGCATGTTATCCCCTCATTACTGACCAGGATGAAGCCCAGTCAGTCAGTCAGTAACCCTGCATGTTATCCCCTCATTACTGACCAGGATGAAGCCCAGTCAGTCAGTCAGTAACCCTGCATGTTATCCCCTCATTACTGACCAGGATGAAGCCCAGTCAGTCAGTCAGTAACCCTGCATGTTATCTCCTCATTACTGACCAGGATGAAGCCCAGTCAGTCAGTAACCCTGCATGTTATCCCCTCATTACTGACCAGGATGAAGCCCAGTCAGTCAGTAACCCTGCATGTTATCCCCTCATTACTGACCAGGATGAAGCCCAGTCAGTCAGTCAGTAACCCTGCATGTTATCCCCTCATTACTGACCAGGATGAAGCCCAGTCAGTCAGTCAGTAACCCTGCATGTTATCCCCTCATTACTGACCAGGATGAAGCCCAGTCAGTCAGTCAGTAACCCTGCATGTTATCTCCTCATTACTGACCAGGATGAAGCCCAGTCAGTCAGTAACCCTGCATGTTATCTCCTCATTACTGACCAGGATGAAGCCCAGTCTGTCAGTAACCCTGCATGTTATCTCCTCATTACTGACCAGGATGAAGCCCAGTCAGTCAATCAGTAACCCTGCATGTTATCCCCTCATTACTGACCAGGATGAAGCCCAGTCAGTCAGTCAGTAACCCTGCATGTTATCCCCTCATTACTGACCAGGATGAAGCCCAGTCAGTCAGTCAGTAACCCTGCATGTTATCCCCTCATTACTGACCAGGATGAAGCCCAGTCAGTCAGTAACCCTGCATGTTATCCCCTCAATACTGACCAGGATGAAGCCCAGTCAGTCAGTAACCCTGCATGTTATCCCCTCATTACTGACCAGGATGAAGCCCAGTCAGTCAGTCAGTAACCCTGCATGTTATCCCCTCATTACTGACCAGGATGAAGCCCAGTCAGTCAGTCAGTAACCCTGCATGTTATCCCCTCATTACTGACCAGGATGAAGCCCAGTCAGTCAGTAACCCTGCATGTTATCCCCTCATTACTGACCAGGATGAAGCCCAGTCAGTCAGTCAGTAACCCTGCATGTTATCCCCTCATTACTGACCAGGATGAAGCCCAGTCAGTCAGTCAGTAACCCTGCATGTTATCCCCTCATTACTGACCAGGATGAAGCCCAGTCAGTCAGTAATCCTGCATGTTATCCCCTCATTACTGACCAGGATGAAGCCCAGTCAGTCAGTCAGTAACCCTGCATGTTATCCCCTCATTACTGACCAGGATGAAGCCCAGTCAGTCAGTAACCCTGCATGTTATCCCCTCATTACTGACCAGGATGAAGCCCAGTCAGTCAGTAACCCTGCATGTTATCCCCTCATTACTGACCAGGATGAAGCCCAGTCAGTCAGTCAGTAACCCTGCATGTTATCCCCTCATTACTGACCAGGATGAAGCCCAGTCAGTCAGTCAGTAACCCTGCATGTTATCCCCTCATTACTGACCAGGATGAAGCCCAGCCAGTCAGTCAGTAACCCTGCATGTTATCCCCTCATTACTGACCAGGATGAAGCCCAGTCAGTCAGTCAGTAACCCTGCATGTTATCCCCTCATTACTGACCAGGATGAAGCCCAGTCAGTCAGTAATCCTGCATGTTATCCCCTCATTACTGACCAGGATGAAGCCCAGTCAGTCAGTCAGTAACCCTGCATGTTATCCCCTCATTACTGACCAGGATGAAGCCCAGTCAGTCAGTCAGTAACCCTGCATGTTATCCCCTCATTACTGTCCAGGATGAAGCCCAGTCAGTCAGTAACCCTGCATGTTATCCCCTCATTACTGACCAGGATGAAGCCCAGTCAGTCAGTCAGTAACCCTGCATGTTATCCCCTCATTACTGACCAGGATGAAGCCCAGTCAGTCAGTAACCCTGCATGTTATCCCCTCATTACTGACCAGGATGAAGCCCAGTCAGTCAGTCAGTAACCCTGCATGTTATCCCCTCATTACTGACCAGGATGAAGCCCAGTCAGTCAGTCAGTAACCCTGCATGTTATCCCCTCATTACTGACCAGGATGAAGCCCAGTCAGTCAGTCAGTAACCCTGCATGTTATCCCCTCATTACTGACCAGGATGAAGCCCAGTCAGTCAGTAACCCTGCATGTTATCCCCTCATTACTGACCAGGATGAAGCCCAGTCAGTCAGTAACCCTGCATGTTATCCCCTCATTACTGACCAGGATGAAGCCCAGTCAGTCAGTCAGTAACCCTGCATGTTATCCCCTCATTACTGACCAGGATGAAGCCCAGTCAGTCAGTAACCCTGCATGTTATCCCCTCATTACTGACCAGGATGAAGCCCAGTCAGTCAGTCAGTAACCCTGCATGTTATCCCCTCATTACTGACCAGGATGAAGCCCAGTCAGTCAGTAACCCTGCATGTTATCCCCTCATTACTGACCAGGATGAAGCCCAGTCAGTCAGTCAGTAACCCTGCATGTTATCCCCTCATTACTGACCAGGATGAAGCCCAGTCAGTCAGTCAGTAACCCTGCATGTTATCTCCTCATTACTGACCAGGATGAAGCCCAGTCAGTCAGTCAGTAACCCTGCATGTTATCCCCTCATTACTGACCAGGATGAAGCCCAGTCAGTCAGTAACCCTGCATGTTATCCCCTCATTACTGACCAGGATGAAGCCCAGTCAGTCAGTCAGTAACCCTGCATGTTATCCCCTCATTACTGACCAGGATGAAGCCCAGTCAGTCAGTCAGTAACCCTGCATGTTATCCCCTCATTACTGACCAGGATGAAGCCCAGTCAGTCAGTAACCCTGCATGTTATCCCCTCATTACTGACCAGGATGAAGCCCAGTCAGTCAGTAACCCTGCATGTTATCCCCTCATTACTGACCAGGATGAAGCCCAGTCAGTCAGTCAGTAACCCTGCATGTTATCTCCTCATTACTGTCCTGCTGCCATTCCTACAACACCAATAAATAAACATGGCCCACGAAGGCACAGCCATGTTCACAGAGCAGCAACAGGAAGCAGGAAATTCAGTACAGATCAGAACTAAACACAACCAACAGAACTCCTGAACACAAAACACCAGAGTGACAGACAGCAACATCTACCAATCACAGACCACCGAGTCGTAGGCAGGAAGTAGAAAGCCCCTCCCACCACACAGTGAAAAGAGCATCAAAGCAACGTGCAACTAAAACTGGTGACGCTAGCAAAAGCTTGTGATTGGTTGAGAAGGACGAGGAGTGGGGCTATAAAAGGGGTGAGCCAATGAGAGCGTTAGAGAGCTGTTTGATGACAGGAGAAAGAGCCACTCACTGCTTTCTTGCCGTACTCTCCCTTAGGCACGACCAGGGAGCCGGTCAGATAGCATCCTGGACACGTTCCTTTAGGAACCCTGGAGAGAGGTAGTAAGAGAGGAAGAGATGGAGAAGGGGGTCAGACAGAATCACTATTAGGATGGAGAAGGAAGGGGGTCAGACAGAATCACTATTAGGATGGAGAAGGAAGGGGGTCAGACAGAATCACTATTAGGATGGAGAGGGGGGGTCAGACAGAATCACTATTAGGATGGAGAAGGAAGGGGGTCAGACAGAATCACTATTAGGATGGAGAAGGAAGGGGGTCAGACAGAATCACTATTAGGATGGAGAAGGGGGGTCAGACAGAATCACTATTAGGATGGAGAAGGGGGGGTCAGACAGAATCACTATTAGGACGGAGAAGGAAGGGGGTCAGACAGAATCACTATTAGGACGGAGAGGGGGGGTCAGACAGAATCACTATTAGGATGGAGAAGGAAGGGGGTCAGACAGAATCACTATTAGGATGGAGAAGGAAGGGGGTCAGACAGAATCACTATTAGGATGGAGAAGGGGGGGGTCAGACAGAATCACTATTAGGATGGAGAAGGAAGGGGGTCAGACAGAATCACTATTAGGATGGAGAAGGAAGGGGGTCAGACAGAATCACTATTAGGATGGAGAAGGAAGGGGGTCAGACAGAATCACTATTAGGATGGAGAAGGAAGGGGGGTCAGACAGAATCACTATTAGGATGGAGAAGGAAGGGGGTCAGACAGAATCACTATTAGGATGGAGAAGGGGGGTCAGACAGAATCACTATTAGGATGGAGAAGGAAGGGGGTCAGACAGAATCACTATTAGGATGGAGAAGGAAGGGGGTCAGACAGAATCACTATTAGGATGGAGAAGGAAGGGGGTCAGACAGAATCACTATTAGGATGGAGAAGGAAGGGGGTCAGACAGAATCACTATTAGGATGGAGAAGGGGGGGGTCAGACAGAATCACTATTAGGATGGAGAAGGAAGGGGGTCAGACAGAATCACTATTAGGATGGAGAAGGAAGGGGGTCAGACAGAATCACTATTAGGATGGAGAAGGAAGGGGGTCAGACAGAATCACTATTAGGATGGAGAAGGAAGGGGGTCAGACAGAATCACTATTAGGATGGAGAAGGAAGGGGGTCAGACAGAATAACTATTAGGATGGAGAAGGGGGGGGTCAGACAGAATCACTATTAGGATGGAGAAGGAAGGGGGTCAGACAGAATCACTATTAGGATGGAGAAGGAAGGGGGTCAGACAGAATCACTATTAGGATGGAGAAGGAAGGGGGTCAGACAGAATCACTATTAGGATGGAGAAGGAAGGGAGTCAGACAGAATCACTATTAGGATGGAGAAGGAAGGGGGTCAGACAGAATCACTATTAGGATGGAGAAGGGGGGTCAGACAGAATCACTATTAGGATGGAGAAGGGGGTCAGACAGAATCACTATTAGGATGGAGAAGGGGGGTCAGACAGAATCACTATTAGGATGGAGAAGGAAGGGGGTCAGACAGAATCACTATTAGGATGGAGAAGGAAGGGGTCAGACAGAATCACTATTAGGATGGAGAAGGAAGGGGGTCAGACAGAATCACTATTAGGATGGAGAAGGGGGTCAGACAGAATCACTATTAGGATGGAGAAGGGGGGGTCAGACAGAATCACTATTAGGATGGAGAAGGAAGGGGGTCAGACAGAATCACTATTAGGATGGAGAAGGGGGTCAGACAGAATCACTATTAGGATGGAGAAGGGGGGGTCAGACAGAATCACTATTAGGATGGAGAAGGAAGGGGGTCAGACAGAATCACTATTAGGATGGAGAAGGAAGGGGGTCAGACAGAATCACTATTAGGATGGAGAAGGGGGGGTCAGACAGAATCACTATTAGGATGGAGAAGGGGGGGTCAGACAGAATCACTATTAGGATGGAGAAGGAAGGGGGTCAGACAGAATCACTATTAGGATGGAGAAGGAAGGGGGTCAGACAGAATCACTATTAGGATGGAGAAGGAAGGGGGTCAGACAGAATCACTATTAGGATGGAGAAGGAAGGGGGTCAGACAGAATCACTATTAGGATGGCGAAGGAAGGGGGTCAGACAGAATCACTATTAGGATGGAGAAGGAAGGGGGTCAGACAGAATCACTATTAGGATGGAGAAGGGGGGGTCAGACAGAATCACTATTAGGATGGAGAAGGAAGGGGGTCAGACAGAATCACTATTAGGATGGAGAAGGAAGGGGGTCAGACAGAATCACTATTAGGATGGAGAAAGGGGGTCAGACAGAATCACTATTAGGATGGAGAAAGGGGGTCAGACAGAATCACTATTAGGATGGAGAAGGAAGGGGGTCAGACAGAATCACTATTAGGATGGAGAAGGAAGGGGGTCAGACAGAATCACTATTAGGATGGAGAAGGAAGGGGGTCAGACAGAATCACTATTAGGATGGAGAAGGAAGGGGGTCAGACAGAATCACTATTAGGATGGAGAAGGAAGGGGGTCAGACAGAATCACTATTAGGATGGAGAAGGAAGGGGGTCAGACAGAATCACTATTAGGATGGAGAAGGAAGGGGGGTCAGACAGAATCACTATTAGGATGGAGAAGGAAGGGGGTCAGACAGAATCACTATTAGGATGGAGAAGGAAGGGGGTCAGACAGAATCACTATTAGGATGGAGAAGGAAGGGGGTCAGACAGAATCACTATTAGGATGGAGAAGGAAGGGGGTCAGACAGAATCACTATTAGGATGGAGAAGGAAGGGAGTCAGACAGAATCACTATTAGGATGGAGAAGGAAGGGGGTCAGACAGAATCACTATTAGGATGGAGAGGGGGGGTCAGACAGAATCACTATTAGAATGAAGGGGGGGTCAGACAGAATCACTATTAGGATGGAGAAGGGGGGTCAGACAGAATCACTATTAGGATGGAGAAGGAAGGGGGTCAGACAGAATCACTATTAGAATGAAGGGGGGGTCAGACAGAATCACTATTAGGATGGAGAAGGGGGGGTCAGACAGAATCACTATTAGGATGGAGAAGGAAGGGGGTCAGACAGAATCCCTATTAGGATGGAGAAGGAAGGGGGTCAGACAGAATCACTATTAGGATGGAGAAGGGGGTCAGACAGAATCACTATTAGGATGGAGAAGGGGGGTCAGACAGAATCACTATTAGGATGGAGAAGGAAGGGGGTCAGACAGAATCACTATTAGGATGGAGAAGGAAGGGGGTCAGACAGAATCACTATTAGGATGGAGAAGGAAGGGGGTCAGACAGAATCACTATTAGGATGGAGAAGGAAGGGGGTCAGACAGAATCACTATTAGGATGGAGAAGGGGGTCAGACAGAATCAGTATTAGGATGGAGAAGGAAGGGGGTCAGACAGAATCACTATTAGGATGGAGAAGGGGGTCAGACAGAATCACTATTAGGATGGAGAAGGAAGGGGGTCAGACAGAATCACTATTAGGATGGAGAAGGAAGGGGGTCAGACAGAATCACTATTAGGATGGAGAAGGAAGGGGGTCAGACAGAATCACTATAAGGATGGAGAAGGAAGGGGGTCAGACAGAATCACTATTAGGATGGAGAAGGAAGGGGGTCAGACAGAATCACTATTAGGATGGAGAAGGAAGGGGGTCAGACAGAATCACTATTAGGATGGAGAAGGAAGGGGGTCAGACAGAATCACTATTAGGACGGAGAAGGGGGGGTCAGACAGAATCACTATTAGGATGGAGAAGGAAGGGGGTCAGACAGAATCACTATTAGGATGGAGAAGGAAGGGGGTCAGACAGAATCACTATTAGGATGGAGAAGGAAGGGGGTCAGACAGAATCAGTATTAGGATGGAGAAGGAAGGGGGTCAGACAGAATCACTATTAGGATGGAGAAGGAAGGGGGTCAGACAGAATCACTATTAGGATGGAGAAGGAAGGGGGTCAGACAGAATCACTATTAGGATGGAGAAGGGGGTCAGACAGAATCACTATTAGGATGGAGAAGGAAGGGGGTCAGACAGAATCACTATTAGGATGGAGAAGGAAGGGGGTCAGACAGAATCACTATTAGGATGGAGAAGGAAGGGGGTCAGACAGAATCACTATTAGGATGGAGAAGGAAGGGGGTCAGACAGAATCACTATTAGGATGGAGAAGGAAGGGGGTCAGACAGAATCACTATTAGGATGGAGAAGGAAGGGGGTCAGACAGAATCACTATTAGGATGGAGAAAGGGGGTCAGACAGAATCACTATTAGGATGGAGAAGGAAGGGGGTCAGACAGAATCACTATTAGGACATCGTTTCTGTTTTTAGTCTAGCTTAAGGAGAAGAGAAGGAGAGAAACCCACATCAAACTACTGACCATTACATTTCTCTAAACACAGAGTGTCACACCCAGCATTGTGTTGGGTCTCCAGGGTGATGGATGGGTACTTCCCAGAGAGGTCAGGCTCAGGCTTATGGTTAGAGCCTCTAGCCCAGAGGTACTCACTTGTCACCGAGCAGTGGAGGTGACATAGAAGGGCTGGGTAGCTCCAGGGGTGAGGGTCAGGGGTACTCACTTGTCACCGGGCAGTGGAGGTGACATAGAAGGGCTGAGTAGCTCCAGGGGTTAAGGGTCAGGGGTACTCACTTGTCGTCAGGCAGGGCTGTAACATAAAAAGGCTGGGTAGCTCCAGGGGTGAGGGTCAGGGAGTTGGTCTTCTTCTTAGCCACGAGGGCAGCGCGGTGAGACTCGTACACATCCAGGGTCAGTGCTGTGGACAGACGGTGGGACACCACAAACGGAAGGTCTTTCAGACGCTCCAGCTCACTGGCCTGCTCATGACGCACCTGCAGACGCACCGTGTAGTCGCCTTTCTCTAGTTTGAGAGAGTACTGATGGATAGAGAGACAATAAACATACAACATTATAGTGTGCAGTTAAAATTGGCAATAAAACACACGGATTTCTTTCCTCAGAGCCGTGGGGTGAGACAGGGATGCAGCTTGAGCCCCACCCTTTTCAATATTTATATAAATGAATTGGGCGAGGGCACTAGAACAGTCTGCAGCACCCGGCCTCACCCTACTAGACTCTGAAGTCAAATGTCTTCTGTTTGCTGACGATCTGGTGCTTCTGTCACCAACCAAGGAGGGCCTACAGCAGCACCTAGATCTTCTGCACAGATTCTGTCAGACCTGGGCCCTGACAGTAAATCTCAGTAAGACAAAAATAATGGTGTTCCAAAAAAGGTCCAGTTGCCAGGACCACAAATACAAATTCCATCTAGACACCGTTGCCCTAGAGCACACAAAAAACTATACACATCTCGGCCTAAACATCAGCGCCACAGGTAACTTCCACAAAGCTGTGAACAATCTGAGAGACAAGGCAAGAAGGGCCTTCTACGACATAAAGGAACATAAAATTCGACATCCCAATTAGGATCTAGCTAAATAATACTTGAATCAGTTATAGAACCCATTGCCCTTTATGGTTGTGAGGTCTGGGGTCCGCTCACCAACCAAGAATTCCCAAAATGGGACAAACACCAAATTGAGACTCTGCATGCAGAATTCTGTGGTTACTACCTGGTGTGGGTAGGGGTCTCCAGAGCCCAGTAGTCTCTTGTTCTGGTTATGTTCTGGTTGTGTTCTGGTTATGTTCTGGTTGTGTTCTGGTTATGTTCTGGTTGTGTTGTGGTTATATTCTGGTTGTGTTCTGGTTGTGTTGTGGTTATGTTCTGGTTGTGTTCTGGTTGTGTTCTGGTTGTGTTCTGGTTATGTTCTGGTTGTGTTGGGGTTATATTCTGGTTGTGTTGTGGTTATGTTCTGGTTGTGTTGTGGTTATGTTCTGGTTGTGCTGTGGTTGTGCTGTGGTTATGTTCTGGTTGTGTTCTGGTTGTGTTGTGGTTATGTTCTGGTTGTGTTCTGGTTGTGTTGTGGTTATGTTCTGGTTGTGTTCTGGTTATATTCTGGTTGTGTTGTGGTTACTACCTGGTGTGGGTAGGCGTCTCCAGAGCCCAGTAGTCTCTTGTTCTGGTCAAACAGCATCCAGAGCTGAGAGTCAAACTCTGATTCATACAGCAGCTCACACAGTAGTGGACAGCTGGGGGTCACCTCTCCTGACTTAGGCTGGGGGGAGAGGGGGGAGAGAGGGGGGAGAGGGGGAGAGAGGGGGAGAGGTCACAGTAGTGGACAGCTGGGGGTCACCTCTCCTGACTTAGGCTGGGGGGAGAGGGGGAGAGGGGGGAGAGAGGGGGAGAGGGGGAGAGGTCACAGTAGTGGACAGCTGGGGGTCACCTCTCCTGACTTAGGCTGGGGGGAGAGGGGGAGAGGGGGGAGAGAGGGGGAGAGGTCACAGTAGTGGACAGCTGGGGGTCACCTCTCCTGACTTAGGCTGGGGGGAGAGGGGGAGAGGGGGGAGAGAGGGGGAGAGGTCACAGTAGTGGACAGCTGGGGGTCACCTCTCCTGACTTAGGCTGGGGGGAGAGGGGGAGAGGGGGGAGAGAGGGGGAGAGGGGGAGAGGTCACAGTAGTGGACAGCTGGGGGTCACCTCTCCTGACTTAGGCTGGGGGGAGAGGGGGGGAGAGGGGGAGAGGGGGAGAGGTCACAGTAGTGGACAGCTGGGGGTCACCTCTCCTGACTTAGGCTGGGGGGAGAGGGGGAGAGGGGGGAGAGAGGGGGAGAGGTCACAGTAGTGGACAGCTGGGGGTCACCTCTCCTGACTTAGGCTGGGGGGAGAGGGGGGAGAGAGGGGGAGAGGGGGAGAGGTCACAGTAGTGGACAGCTGGGGGTCACCTCTCCTGACTTAGGCTGGGGGGAGAGGGGGAGAGGGGGGAGAGAAAGGGAGAGGGGGAGAGGTCACAGTAGTGGACAGCTGGGGGTCACCTCTCCTGACTTAGGCTGGGGGGAGAGGGGGGAGAGGGGGAGAGGGGGAGAGGTCACAGTAGTGGACAGCTGGGGGTCACCTCTCCTGACTTAGGCTGGGGGGAGAGGGGGAGAGGGGGGAGAGAGGGGGAGAGGGGGAGAGGTCACAGTAGTGGACAGCTGGGGGTCACCTCTCCTGACTTAGGCTGGGGGGAGAGGGGGGAGAGGGGGAGAGAGGGGGGGAGAGGTCACAGTAGTGGACAGCTGGGGGTCACCTCTCCTGACTTAGGCTGGGGGGAGAGGGGGGAGAGGGGGAGAGAGGGGGGGAGAGGTCACAGTAGTGGACAGCTGGGGGTCACCTCTCCTGACTTAGGCTGGGGGGAGAGGGGGGGAGAGGGGGAGAGGGGGAGAGGTCACAGTAGTGGACAGCTGGGGGTCACCTCTCCTGACTTAGGCTGGGGGGAGAGGGGGGAGAGGGGGAGAGGGGGAGAGGTCACAGTAGTGGACAGCTGGGGGTCACCTCTCCTGACTTAGGCTGGGGGGAGAGGGGGGAGAGGGGGAGAGGGGGAGAGGTCACAGTAGTGGACAGCTGGGGGTCACCTCTCCTGACTTAGGCTGGGGGGAGAGGGGGGGGGGGGAGAGGTCACACACAGACACACACACACACACACACACACACACACACACAATATAGAGCGCTATAAACACAGACCTACACACACACACTCACACACACACACACACTCACACACACACTCACACACACACTCACACACACACTCACCTGGTGGAAGCTGTAGGTGAGGACGATCTCATAGAGCTGTCTGTTGTTGGGGAGAACATCTCTGTGACCCAGCGCCTTGGTCTTAGAAGTCAGAGGTCTGGAAGAACAGGAAACACCCAGATGTTAGGGGGATGCTCGGGGCTAGATCAACTGCTGTGGGCCGATTCTGACCGTACGCCGAGACAATCTGCCAGGACTGAATGGGATGCGTGAGATCTGAGCAGCATTAGTTATATGTTTTTTTGGGGGGGGGGTTTCCATCACTGGTTATTTGGACGTATCAGGATTAGGCGAAGGCAGTGTTTAAACTGCGTCGTCCCCAGTGCTTGGCCCGTGTGCTTGGCCCGTGTGCCCACATGGATCGGAAAGGAAGGGGGGGGGGGGGGGGGGTGGCTGAGAGTTTCCTTTTGAGAGGGTGGAGACTGGCTGAGAGTTTCCTTTTGAGAGGGTGGAGACTGGCTGAGAGTTTCCTTTTGAGAGGGTGGAGACTGGCTGAGAGTTTCCTTTTGAGAGGGTGGAGACTGGCTGAGAGTTTCCTTTTGAGAGGGTGGAGACTTCGTTTTTGCAGGAACTCTCCACGTATGAACACGGAAGTTAATCACGAAGCTGACCAAATTAGGCGAGATTAGATATCTGGGTTAACAGAGATTAGGGAATAGGGTTATCATGTAACTAGGTATATTATATATATCAGACTGTATGTAGTGACTAGGGATGGTCATGTAACTAGGTATATTATATATATCAGACTGTATGTAGTGACTAGGGATGGTCATGTAACTAGGTATATTATATATATATATATATATATCAGACTGTATGTAGTGACTAGGGATGGTCATGTAACTAGGTATATTATATATATATATATATCAGACTGTATGTAGTGACTAGGGATGGTCATGTAACTAGGTATATTATATATATCAATCAATCAATCAATCAATTTTATTTTATATAGCCCTTCTTACATCAGCTAATATCTCGAAGTGCTGTACAGAAACCCAGCCTAAAACCCCAAACAGCTAGTAATGCAGGTGTAGAAGCACGGTGGCTAGGAAAAACTCCCTAGAAAGGCAAAACCTAGGAAGAAACCTAGAGAGGAACCAGGCTATGAGGGGTGGCCAGTCCTCTTCTGGCTGTGCCGGGTGGAGATTATAACAGAACCATGCCAAGATGTTCAAAAATGTTCATAAGTGACAAGCATGGTCAAATAATAATCAGGAATAAATCTCAGTTGGCTTTTCATAGCCGATCATTAGAGTTTAAAACAGCAGGTCTGGGACAGGTAGGGGTTCCATAACCGCAGGCAGAACAGTTTAAACTGGAATAGCAGCAAGGCCAGGCGGACTGGGGACAGCAAGGAGTCACCACGGCCGGTAGTCCCGACGTATGGTCCTAGGGCTCTGGTCTCTCAGTTGGCTTTTCATAGCCGATCATTTAGAGTTGAAAACAGCAGGTCTGGGACAGGTAGGGGTTTCGTAGCCGCAGGCAGAACAGTTGAAACTGGAATAGCAGCAAGGCCAGGCGGACTGGGGATAGCAAGGTGTCATCATGCCCGGTAGTCCTGACGTATGGTCCTAGGGCTCAGGTTCTCAGAGAGAAAGAGAGAACGAGAGAATTAGAGAGAGCATACTTAAATTCACACAGGACACTGGATAAGACAGGAGAAGTACTCCAGGTATAACCAACTAACCCCAGCCCCCCGACACATAAACTACTGCAGCATAAATACTGGAGGCTGAGACAGGAGCGGTCCGGAGACACTGTGGCCCCATCCGAAGAAACCCCCGGACAGGGCCAAACAGGAAGGATATAACCCCACCCACTCCGCCAAAGCACAGCCCCCGCACCACTAGAGGGATATCCCCAACCACCAACTTACAATCCTGAGACAAGGCCGAGTATAGCCCACAGAGGTCTCCACCACAGCACAAACCAAGGGGGGGGGCGCCAACCCAGACAGGAAGATCACGTCAGTAACTCAACCCACTCAAGTGACGCACCCCTCCCAGGGACGGCATGAAAGAGCACCAGCAAGCCAGTGACTCAGCCCCTGCAACAGGGTTAGAGGCAGAGAACCCCAGTGGAGAGGGGAACCGGCCTGGCAGAGACAGCAAGGGCTGTTCGTTGCTCCAGCCTTTCCGTTCACCTTCACACTCCTGGGCCAGACTACACTCAATCATATGACCTACTGAAGAGATAAGTCTTCAGTAAAGACTTAAAGGTTGAGACCGAGTCTGCGTCTCTCACATGGGTAGGCAGACTGTTCCATAAAAATGGAGATCTATAGGAGAAAGCCCTGCCTCCCGCTGTTTGCTTAGAAATTCTAGGGACAATTAGGAGGCCTGCGTCTTGTGACCGTAGCGTACGTATTGGTATGTACGGCAGGACCAACTCGGAAAGATAGGTAGGAGCAAGCCCATGTAACGCTTTATAGGTTAACAGTAAAACCTTGAAATCAGCCCTTGCCTTAACAGGAAGCCAGTGTAGGGAAGCTAGCACTGGAGTAATATGATCAAATTTCTTGGTTCTAGTCAGGATTCTAGCAGCCGTATTTAGCACTAACTGAAGTTTATTTAGTGCTTTATCCGGGTAGCCGGAAAATAGAGCATTGCAGTAGTCTAACCTAGAAGTAACAAATGCATGGATTAATTTTTCTGCATCATTTTTGGACAGAAAATTTCTGATTTTTGCAATGTTACGTAGATGGAAAAAAGCTGTCCTTGAAACAGTCTTGATATGTTCGTCAAAAGAGAGATCAGGGTCAAGAGTAACGCCTAGGTCCTTCACAGTTTTATTTGAGATGACTTTACAACCATCAAGATGAATTGTCAGATTTAACAGAAGATCTCTTTGTTTCTTGGGACCTAGAACAAGCATCTCTGTTTTGTCCGAGTTTAAAAGTAAAAAGTTTTCAGCCATCCACTTCCTTATGTCTGAAACACAGGCTTCTAGCGAGGGCAATTTTGGGGCTTCACCATGCTTCATTGAAATGTACAGCTGTGTGTCATCCGCATAGCAGTGAAAGTTAACATTATGTTTTCGAATAACATCCCCAAGAGGTAAAATATATAGTGAAAACAATAGTGGTCCTAAAACGGAACCTTGAGGAACACCGAAATGTACAGTTGATTTGTCGGAGGACAGACCATTCACAGAGACAAACTGATATCAGACTGTATGTAGTGACTAGGGATGGTCATGTAACTAGGTATATTATATATATATATATATATATATCAGACTGTATGTAGTGACTAGGGATGGTCATGTAACTAGGTATATTATATATATATATATATATATATATATCAGACTGTATGTAGTGACTAGGGATGGTCATGTAACTAGGTATATTATATATATATATATATATATATATCAGACTGTATGTAGTGACTAGGGATGGTCATGTAACTAGGTATATTATATATATCAGACTGTATGTAGTGACTAGGGATGGTCATGTAACTAGGTATATTATATATATCAGACTGTATGTAGTGACTAGGGATGGTCATGTAACTAGGTATATTATATATATATATATATATATATATATCAGACTGTATGTAGTGACTAGGGATGGTCATGTAACTAGGTATATATATATATATCAGACTGTATGTAGTGACTAGGGATGGTCATGTAACTAGGTATATTATATATATCAGACTGTATGTAGTGACTAGGGATGGTCATGTAACTAGGTATATTATATATATATATATATATATATATATATATATCAGACTGTATGTAGTGACTAGGGATGGTCATGTAACTAGGTATATATATATATCAGACTGTATGTAGTGACTAGGGATGGTCATGTAACTAGGTATATTATATATATATATATATATATATATATCAGACTGTATGTAGTGACTAGGGATGGTCATGTAACTAGGTATATTATATATATCAGACTGTATGTAGTGACTAGGGATGGTCATGTAACTAGGTATATTATATATATCAGACTGTATGTAGTGACTAGGGATGGTCATGTAACTAGGTATATTATATATATATATATATATATATATATCAGACTGTATGTAGTGACTAGGGATGGTCATGTAACTAGGTATATTATATATATATATATATATCAGACTGTATGTAGTGACTAGGGATGGTCATGTAACTAGGTATATATATATATATCAGACTGTATGTAGTGACTAGGGATGGTCATGTAACTAGGTATATTATATATATATATCAGACTGTATGTAGTGACTAGGGATGGTCATGTAACTAGGTATATTATATATATCAGACTGTATGTAGTGGGTAGGGATGGTCATGTAACTAGGTATATTATATATATCAGACTGTATGTAGTGACTAGGGATGGTCATGTAACTAGGTATATTATATATATCAGACTGTATGTAGTGGGTAGGGATGGTCATGTAACTAGGTATATTATATATATCAGACTGTATGTAGTGACTAGGGATGGTCATGTAACTAGGTATATTATATATATCAGACTGTATGTAGTGGGTAGGGATGGTCATGTAACTAGGTATATTATATATATCAGACTGTATGTAGTGACTAGGGATGGTCATGTAACTAGGTATATTATATATATCAGACTGTATGTAGTGACTAGGGATGGTCATGTAACTAGGTATATTATATATATCAGACTGTATGTAGTGACTAGGGATGGTCATGTAACTAGGTATATTATATATATATATCAGACTGTATGTAGTGACTAGGGATGGTCATGTAACTAGGTATATTATATATATCAGACTGTATGTAGTGACTAGGGATGGTCATGTAACTAGGTATATTATATATATCAGACTGTATGTAGTGACTAGGGATGGTCATGTAACTAGGTATATTATATATATATATATATATATATATATATATATATATATATATATATATATATATATATATATATCAGACTGTATGTAGTGACTAGGGATGGTCATGTAACTAGGTATATTATATATATCAGACTGTATGTAGTGACTAGGGATGGTCATGTAACTAGGTATATTATATATATATATATATATATATATCAGACTGTATGTAGTGACTAGGGATGGTCATGTAACTAGGTATATTATATATATATATATATATCAGACTGTATGTAGTGACTAGGGATGGTCATGTAACTAGGTATATTATATATATATCAGACTGTATGTAGTGACTAGGGATGGTCATGTAACTAGGTATATTATATATATATATATATATATCAGACTGTATGTAGTGACTAGGGATGGTCATGTAACTAGGTATATTATATATATATCAGACTGTATGTAGTGACTAGGGATGGTCATGTAACTAGGTATATTATATATATATCAGACTGTATGTAGTGACTAGGGATGGTCATGTAACTAGGTATATTATATATATCAGACTGTATGTAGTGACTAGGGATGGTCATGTAACTAGGTATATTATATATATATATATATATATATATATATATATATATATATATATATATATCAGACTGTATGTAGTGACTAGGGATGGTCATGTAACTAGGTATATATATATATATATATATATATATATATATATATATATCAGACTGTATGTAGTGACTAGGGATGGTCATGTAACTAGGTATATTATATATATCAGACTGTATGTAGTGACTAGGGATGGTCATGTAACTAGGTATATTATATATATCAGACTGTATGTAGTGACTAGGGATGGTCATGTAACTAGGTATATTATATATATATCAGACTGTATGTAGTGACTAGGGATGGTCATGTAACTAGGTATATTATATATATATCAGACTGTATGTAGTGACTAGGGATGGTCATGTAACTAGGTATATTATATATATCAGACTGTATGTAGTGACTAGGGATGGTCATGTAACTAGGTATATTATATATATCAGACTGTATGTAGTGACTAGGGATGGTCATGTAACTAGGTATATATATATATATCAGACTGTATGTAGTGACTAGGGATGGTCATGTAACTAGGTATATATATATATATATATATCAGACTGTATGTAGTGACTAGGGATGGTCATGTAACTAGGTATATTATATATATATATATATATCAGACTGTATGTAGTGACTAGGGATGGTCATGTAACTAGGTATATTATATATATATATCAGACTGTATGTAGTGACTAGGGATGGTCATGTAACTAGGTATATTATATATATATATATATCAGACTGTATGTAGTGACTAGGGATGGTCATGTAACTAGGTATATTATATATATATATATATATATATATATATATATATCAGACTGTATGTAGTGACTAGGGATGGTCATGTAACTAGGTATATTATATATATATATATCAGACTGTATGTAGTGACTAGGGATGGTCATGTAACTAGGTATATTATATATATCAGACTGTATGTAGTGACTAGGGATGGTCATGTAACTAGGTATATTATATATATCAGACTGTATGTAGTGACTAGGGATGGTCATGTAACTAGGTATATTATATATATCAGACTGTATGTAGTGACTAGGGATGGTCATGTAACTAGGTATATTATATATATATATATCAGACTGTATGTAGTGACTAGGGATGGTCATGTAACTAGGTATATTATATATATATATATATATATCAGACTGTATGTAGTGACTAGGGATGGTCATGTAACTAGGTATATTATATATATCAGACTGTATGTAGTGACTAGGGATGGTCATGTAACTAGGTATATTATATATATATATCAGACTGTATGTAGTGACTAGGGATGGTCATGTAACTAGGTATATTATATATATATATATATATATATATATCAGACTGTATGTAGTGACTAGGGATGGTCATGTAACTAGGTATATTATATATATCAGACTGTATGTAGTGACTAGGGATGGTCATGTAACTAGGTATATTATATATATCAGACTGTATGTAGTGACTAGGGATGGTCATGTAACTAGGTATATTATATATATATATATATCAGACTGTATGTAGTGACTAGGGATGGTCATGTAACTAGGTATATTATATATATCAGACTGTATATAGTGACTAGGGATGGTCATGTAACTAGGTATATTATATATATATATATATCAGACTGTATGTAGTGACTAGGGATGGTCATGTAACTAGGTATATTATATATATATATATATATATCAGACTGTATGTAGTGACTAGGGATGGTCATGTAACTAGGTATATTATATATATCAGACTGTATGTAGTGACTAGGGATGGTCATGTAACTAGGTATATATATATATATATATATATCAGACTGTATGTAGTGACTAGGGATGGTCATGTAACTAGGTATATTATATATATATATATCAGACTGTATGTAGTGACTAGGGATGGTCATGTAACTAGGTATATTATATATATCAGACTGTATGTAGTGACTAGGGATGGTCATGTAACTAGGTATATTATATATATCAGACTGTATGTAGTGACTAGGGATGGTCATGTAACTAGGTATATTATATATATCAGACTGTATGTAGTGACTAGGGATGGTCATGTAACTAGGTATATTATATATATATATATCAGACTGTATGTAGTGACTAGGGATGGTCATGTAACTAGGTATATTATATATATATATATATATCAGACTGTATGTAGTGACTAGGGATGGTCATGTAACTAGGTATATTATATATATCAGACTGTATGTAGTGACTAGGGATGGTCATGTAACTAGGTATATTATATATATATATATATCAGACTGTATGTAGTGACTAGGGATGGTCATGTAACTAGGTATATTATATATATATATATATATCAGACTGTATGTAGTGACTAGGGATGGTCATGTAACTAGGTATATTATATATATATATATATATATATCAGACCGTATGTAGTGACTAGGGATGGTCATGTAACTAGGTATATTATATATATCAGACTGTATGTAGTGACTAGGGATGGTCATGTAACTAGGTATATTATATATATCAGACTGTATGTAGTGACTAGGGATGGTCATGTAACTAGGTATATTATATATATCAGACTGTATGTAGTGACTAGGGATGGTCATGTAACTAGGTATATTATATATATATATCAGACTGTATGTAGTGACTAGGGATGGTCATGTAACTAGGTATATTATATATATATATATATCAGACTGTATGTAGTGACTAGGGATGGTCATGTAACTAGGTATATTATATATATCAGACTGTATGTAGTGACTAGGGATGGTCATGTAACTAGGTATATTATATATATATATATCAGACTGTATGTAGTGACTAGGGATGGTCATGTAACTAGGTATATTATATATATATATATATATCAGACTGTATGTAGTGACTAGGGATGGTCATGTAACTAGGTATATTATATATATATATCAGACTGTATGTAGTGACTAGGGATGGTCATGTAACTAGGTATATTATATATATCAGACTGTATGTAGTGACTAGGGATGGTCATGTAACTAGGTATATTATATATATATCAGACTGTATGTAGTGACTAGGGATGGTCATGTAACTAGGTATATTATATATATATATATATCAGACTGTATGTAGTGACTAGGGATGGTCATGTAACTAGGTATATTATATATATCAGACTGTATGTAGTGACTAGGGATGGTCATGTAACTAGGTATATTATATATATATTATATATATCAGACTGTATGTAGTGACTAGGGATGGTCCATGTAACTAGTTATATATATATATATATATATATATATATCAGACTGTATGTAGTGACTAGGGATGGTCATGTAACTAGGTATATTATATATATCAGACTGTATGTAGTGACTAGGGATGGTCATGTAACTAGGTATATTATATATATCAGACTGTATGTAGTGACTAGGGATGGTCATGTAACTAGGTATATTATATATATCAGACTGTATGTAGTGACTAGGGATGGTCATGTAACTAGGTATATTATATATATATATATATATATATATATATATATCAGACTGTATGTAGTGACTAGGGATGGTCATGTAACTAGGTATATTATATATATCAGACTGTATGTAGTGACTAGGGATGGTCATGTAACTAGGTATTTATATATATATATATCAGACTGTATGTAGTGACTAGGGATGGTCATGTAACTAGGTATATTATATATATATATATATATATATATATATATATATATATATATATATATATATATATATATATATATATATATATATATATCAGACTGTATGTAGTGACTAGGGATGGTCATGTAACTAGGTATATTATATATATCAGACTGTATGTAGTGACTAGGGATGGTCATGTAACTAGGTATATTATATATATATCAGACTGTATGTAGTGACTAGGGATGGTCATGTAACTAGGTATATTATATATATATATATATATCAGACTGTATGTAGTGACTAGGGATGGTCATGTAACTAGGTATATTATATATATATATCAGACTGTATGTAGTGACTAGGGATGGTCATGTAACTAGGTATATATATATATATATATATCAGACTGTATGTAGTGACTAGGGATGGTCATGTAACTAGGTATATTATATATATATATATCAGACTGTATGTAGTGACTAGGGATGGTCATGTAACTAGGTATATTATATATATCAGACTGTATGTAGTGACTAGGGATGGTCATGTAACTAGGTATATTATATATATATATATATCAGACTGTATGTAGACTAGGGATGGTCATGTAACTAGGTATATTATATATATATATATCAGACTGTATGTAGTGACTAGGGATGGTCATGTAACTAGGTATATTATATATATCAGACTGTATGTAGTGACTAGGGATGGTCATGTAACTAGGTATATTATATATGTATATCAGACTGTATGTAGTGACTAGGGATGGTCATGTAACTAGGTATATTATATATATCAGACTGTATGTAGTGACTAGGGATGGTCATGTAACTAGGTATATTATATATATATATATATCAGACTGTATGTAGTGACTAGGGATGGTCATGTAACTAGGTATATTATATATATCAGACTGTATGTAGTGACTAGGGATGGTCATGTAACTAGGTATATTATATATATCAGACTGTATGTAGTGACTAGGGATGGTCATGTAACTAGGTATATTATATATATCAGACTGTATGTAGTGACTAGGGATGGTCATGTAACTAGGTATATTATATATATATATATCAGACTGTATGTAGTGACTAGGGATGGTCATGTAACTAGGTATATTATATATATCAGACTGTATGTAGTGACTAGGGATGGTCATGTAACTAGGTATATTATATATATCAGACTGTATGTAGTGACTAGGGATGGTCATGTAACTAGGTATATTATATATATCAGACTGTATGTAGTGACTAGGGATGGTCATGTAACTAGGTATATATATATATATATATATATATATATACAGACTGTATGTTGTGACTAGGGATGGTCATGTAACTAGGTATATTATATATATCAGACTGTATGTAGTGACTAGGGATGGTCATGTAACTAGGTATATTATATATATATATATCAGACTGTATGTAGTGACTAGGGATGGTCATGTAACTAGGTATATTATATATATCAGACTGTATGTAGTGACTAGGGATGGTCATGTAACTAGGTATATTATATATATCAGACTGTATGTAGTGACTAGGGATGGTCATGTAACTAGGTATATTATATATATCAGACTGTATGTAGTGACTAGGGATGGTCATGTAACTAGGTATATTATATATATATATATATATATATATATATATATATATATCAGACTGTATGTAGTGAATAGGGATGGTCATGTAACTAGGTATATTATATATATCAGACTGTATGTAGTGACTAGGGATGGTCATGTAACTAGGTATATTATATATATCAGACTGTATGTAGTGACTAGGGATGGTCATGTAACTAGGTATATTATATATATATATCAGACTGTATGTAGTGACTAGGGATGGTCATGTAACTAGGTATATTATATATATCAGACTGTATGTAGTGACTAGGGATGGTCATGTAACTAGGTATATTATATATATCAGACTGTATGTAGTGACTAGGGATGGTCATGTAACTAGGTATATTATATATATATATATATATATATCAGACTGTATGTAGTGACTAGGGATGGTCATGTAACTAGGTATATTATATATATCAGACTGTATGTAGTGACTAGGGATGGTCATGTAACTAGGTATATTATATATATCAGACTGTATGTAGTGACTAGGGATGGTCATGTAACTAGGTATATTATATATATATATATATCAGACTGTATGTAGTGACTAGGGATGGTCATGTAACTAGGTATATTATATATATCAGACTGTATGTAGTGACTAGGGATGGTCATGTAACTAGGTATATATATATATATATATATATCAGACTGTATGTAGTGACTAGGGATGGTCATGTAACTAGGTATATTATATATATCAGACTGTATGTAGTGACTAGGGATGGTCATGTAACTAGGTATATATATATATATATATCAGACTGTATGTAGTGACTAGGGATGGTCATGTAACTAGGTATATTATATATATCAGACTGTATGTAGTGACTAGGGATGGTCATGTAACTAGGTATATTATATATATCAGACTGTATGTAGTGACTAGGGATGGTCATGTAACTAGGTATATTATATATATCAGACT
>NW_028164684.1:32500-36468 GCF_964263955.1 Coregonus lavaretus
ATATATATATATATATATATCAGACTGTATGTAGTGACTAGGGATGGTCATGTAACTAGGTATATTATATATATCAGACTGTATGTAGTGACTAGGGATGGTCATGTAACTAGGTATATTATATATATATATATATCAGACTGTATGTAGTGACTAGGGATGGTCATGTAACTAGGTATATTAT
The DNA here is from genome assembly GCF_964263955.1 of Coregonus lavaretus. Taxonomy (NCBI): domain Eukaryota; kingdom Metazoa; phylum Chordata; class Actinopteri; order Salmoniformes; family Salmonidae; genus Coregonus; species Coregonus lavaretus. The sequence continues at coordinate 32,685 of NW_028164684.1, forward strand.
ATATATCAGACTGTATGTAGTGACTAGGGATGGTCATGTAACTAGGTATATTATATATATATATATCAGACTGTATGTAGTGACTAGGGATGGTCATGTAACTAGGTATATTATATATATCAGACTGTATGTAGTGACTAGGGATGGTCATGTAACTAGGTATATTATATATATCAGACTGTATGTAGTGACTAGGGATGGTCATGTAACTAGGTATATTATATATATCAGACTGTATGTAGTGACTAGGGATGGTCATGTAACTAGGTATATTATATATATATATATCAGACTGTATGTAGTGACTAGGGATGGTCATGTAACTAGGTATATTATATATATCAGACTGTATGTAGTGACTAGGGATGGTCATGTAACTAGGTATATTATATATATATATATATATATATATATATATATATCAGACTGTATGTAGTGACTAGGGATGGTCATGTAACTAGGTATATTATATATATCAGACTGTATGTAGTGACTAGGGATGGTCATGTAACTAGGTATATTATATATATATATATATCAGACTGTATGTAGTGACTAGGGATGGTCATGTAACTAGGTATATTATATATATCAGACTGTATGTAGTGACTAGGGATGGTCATGTAACTAGGTATATTATATATATATATATCAGACTGTATGTAGTGACTAGGGATGGTCATGTAACTAGGTATATTATATATATCAGACTGTATGTAGTGACTAGGGATGGTCATGTAACTAGGTATATTATATATATATATATCAGACTGTATGTAGTGACTAGGGATGGTCATGTAACTAGGTATATTATATATATCAGACTGTATGTAGTGACTAGGGATGGTCATGTAACTAGGTATATTATATATATATATATATCAGACTGTATGTAGTGACTAGGGATGGTCATGTAACTAGGTATATTATATATATATCAGACTGTATGTAGTGACTAGGGATGGTCATGTAACTAGGTATATTATATATATCAGACTGTATGTAGTGACTAGGGATGGTCATGTAACTAGGTATATATATATATATATATATATATCAGACTGTATGTAGTGACTAGGGATGGTCATGTAACTAGGTATATTATATATATATATATATATATATATATATATATATATATATATATATATATATATATCAGACTGTATGTAGTGACTAGGGATGGTCATGTAACTAGGTATATTATATATATCAGACTGTATGTAGTGACTAGGGATGGTCATGTAACTAGGTATATTATATATATATATATATATCAGACTGTATGTAGTGACTAGGGATGGTCATGTAACTAGGTATATTATATATATATCAGACTGTATGTAGTGACTAGGGATGGTCATGTAACTAGGTATATTATATATATCAGACTGTATGTAGTGACTAGGGATGGTCATGTAACTAGGTATATTATATATATATATATCAGACTGTATGTAGTGACTAGGGATGGTCATGTAACTAGGTATATTATATATATCAGACTGTATGTAGTGACTAGGGATGGTCATGTAACTAGGTATATTATATATATATATATCAGACTGTATGTAGTGACTAGGGATGGTCATGTAACTAGGTATATTATATATATCAGACTGTATGTAGTGACTAGGGATGGTCATGTAACTAGGTATATTATATATATATATATCAGACTGTATGTAGTGACTAGGGATGGTCATGTAACTAGGTATATTATATATATATCAGACTGTATGTAGTGACTAGGGATGGTCATGTAACTAGGTATATTATATATATCAGACTGTATGTAGTGACTAGGGATGGTCATGTAACTAGGTATATTATATATATATATATATATATATCAGACTGTATGTAGTGACTAGGGATGGTCATGTAACTAGGTATATTATATATATATATATATACATATATATATATATATATATATATATATATATATATATATATATATATATATATATATATATATCAGACTGTATGTAGTGACTAGGGATGGTCATGTAACTAGGTATATTATATATATCAGACTGTATGTAGTGACTAGGGATGGTCATGTAACTAGGTATATTATATATATATATATATATCAGACTGTATGTAGTGACTAGGGATGGTCATGTAACTAGGTATATTATATATATATCAGACTGTATGTAGTGACTAGGGATGGTCATGTAACTAGGTATATTATATATATCAGACTGTATGTAGTGACTAGGGATGGTCATGTAACTAGGTATATTATATATATATATATATATATATATATATCAGACTGTATGTAGTGACTAGGGATGGTCATGTAACTAGGTATATTATATATATCAGACTGTATGTAGTGACTAGGGATGGTCATGTAACTAGGTATATTATATATATATATATATATATCAGACTGTATGTAGTGACTAGGGATGGTCATGTAACTAGGTATATTATATATATCAGACTGTATGTAGTGACTAGGGATGGTCATGTAACTAGGTATATTATATATATCAGACTGTATGTAGTGACTAGGGATGGTCATGTAACTAGGTATATTATATATATATATATATATATCAGACTGTATGTAGTGACTAGGGATGGTCATGTAACTAGGTATATTATATATATCAGACTGTATGTAGTGACTAGGGATGGTCATGTAACTAGGTATATTATATATATATATCAGACTGTATGTAGTGACTAGGGATGGTCATGTAACTAGGTATATTATATATATCAGACTGTATGTAGTGACTAGGGATGGTCATGTAACTAGGTATATATATATATATATATATATATATATCAGACTGTATGTAGTGACTAGGGATGGTCATGTAACTAGGTATATTATATATATCAGACTGTATGTAGTGACTAGGGATGGTCATGTAACTAGGTATATTATATATATCAGACTGTATGTAGTGACTAGGGATGGTCATGTAACTAGGTATATTATATATATCAGACTGTATGTAGTGACTAGGGATGGTCATGTAACTAGGTATATTATATATATATATATATATCAGACTGTATGTAGTGACTAGGGATGGTCATGTAACTAGGTATATTATATATATCAGACTGTATGTAGTGACTAGGGATGGTCATGTAACTAGGTATATTATATATATATATATCAGACTGTATGTAGTGACTAGGGATGGTCATGTAACTAGGTATATTATATATATATCAGACTGTATGTAGTGACTAGGGATGGTCATGTAACTAGGTATATTATATATATCAGACTGTATGTAGTGACTAGGGATGGTCATGTAACTAGGTATATATATATATATATATATATATCAGACTGTATGTAGTGAATAGGGATGGTCATGTAACTAGGTATATTATATATATATATATATATATATCAGACTGTATGTAGTGACTAGGGATGGTCATGTAACTAGGTATATTATATATATCAGACTGTATGTAGTGACTAGGGATGGTCATGTAACTAGGTATATTATATATATCAGACTGTATGTAGTGACTAGGGATGGTCATGTAACTAGGTATATTATATATATATATATATATCAGACTGTATGTAGTGACTAGGGATGGTCATGTAACTAGGTATATTATATATATCAGACTGTATGTAGTGACTAGGGATGGTCATGTAACTAGGTATATTATATATATATATATATATATATATATATATATATATATATATATCAGACTGTATGTAGTGACTAGGGATGGTCATGTAACTAGGTATATTATATATATCAGACTGTATGTAGTGACT
>NW_028164683.1:0-7500 GCF_964263955.1 Coregonus lavaretus
TGTTCTAACTATATTATTTACGTCCCAAAAATGTAAGTGGGTAACAACACCCTTCGAAGAAATGTTGACCACAACCGTAGTGCTGCTATCTCATTGTGTGTTCTTTTGGAAGACAAATAACTCTGAATGACCTCAATTAGATAAGCACACCAATTCCAACAAAGAGTCTGTGTCTGTACCAATTGCCAAAATAAACCTATTAAAAGGGGCATAGTGAATTAATAGTGAATTAATAGGGTATAGTGAATTATTAGCGGTTCACAGCGAAGCCATATCTCAGACTGCCCATCTTAATCTTTTCTTTTTATTGGCCAGTCTGAGATATGGCTTTTTCTTTGCAACTCTGCCTAGACGGTCAGCATCCTGGAGTCGCCTCTTCACTGTTGACGTTGAGACTGGTGTTTTGTGGGTACTATTTAATGAAGCTGCCAGTTGAGGACCTGTGAGGCGTCTGTTTCTCAAACTAGACACTCTAATGTATTTGTCCTCTTGCTCAGTTGTGCACCGGGGCCTCCCACTCCTCTTTCTATTCTGGTTAGAGACAGTTTGCACTGTTCTGTGAAGGGAGTAGTACACCGCGTTGTACGAGATCTTCCGTTTCTTGGCAATTTCTCGCATGGAATAGCCTTCATTTCTCAGAACAAGAATAGACTGACGAGTTTCAGAAGAAAGTTATTTATTTCTGGCCATTTTGAGCCTGTAATCGAACCCTCAATTGCTGATGCTCCAGATACTCAACTAGTCTCAAGAAGGCCAGTTTTATTGCTTCTTTAATCAGCACAACAGTTTTCAGCTGTGCTAACATAATTGCAAAAGGGTTTTCTAATGATCAATTAGCCTTTTAAAATGATAAACTTGGATTAGCAAACACAACGTGCCATTGGAACACAGGACTGATGGTTGATGATAATGGGCCTCTGTACGCCTATGTAGATATTCCATTAAAAATCAGCCGTTTCCAGCTACGATAGCCATTTACAACATTAACAATGTCTACACTGTATTTCTGATCAATTTCATGTTATTTTAATGGACAAAAAAATTGCTTTTCTTTCAAAAACAAGGACATTTCTAAGTGACCCCAAACCTTTGAACGGTAGTGTATGTAGGTGCCTTTCCTCATGCTGAACACATTTGCCTCAATTACCCATAAAGGCCTGTCAGGATAGATTTTCCTTCATCTTGGAACTTTTGGAAAACCTTAAAAAAAAACGTATTCTCATGAACCATAAGTCCACTTCTCTATCATCTATCCATAGGGCCACCTGGACATTCTGGATTTTCTGGATTACCAGGAGTTCCTGGTAGAGTTGGACGTGATGGAGTCCCTGGTCCACCTGGTCCCCAGGGAGCTACTGGTACACTGCTGACTGACCTCTTCCTGGTTATGTATTTATTATTTGGTTCTCTCTAGTCACACCTTCTGTTTTCACAGACTTAGACCTGGAACCACTGCAAGCAAGCTTGGTCAAACTGGAGTTGGGTAAGGAAGTGAATTTCAGAGAGCATGATCAGAATGTTATGTACTTGTATGCAATATTACAGGTCCCGTATCTTAATTTGATCACTCTGTTGTCGCAGAGAATTTTCCTGCACAGCAGGAAATGCAAACGTGTGGTGTATTCAAGGTTTCTAAAGTTTGTAATTTCCACTTATACATTTCAGACTTGATTTTCCGTAACAAAAAATGTATCAATCCCAACAGTTAATTATAATCCAAGTAACAATTCATATTTCCTGTTGCTGCAGGATTATTTTCCTGCTGTGTGAAATGGGCTCAAATTAAGATAATGCCTCTGTAGATTATATTGTAGTTTACTAAGTATCAGTTCAACATAAATTATGCAATATTCGTAATTTTGGAAAATGCTGTGTGAATTTAGTCGAGTGTCAGCATTTGTGAAATATAATATGGCAACTTTTGCTTCCACTTTTAATGTTACACCGACTGCATTGATACCTGGTTTCTCTTCAGCCATAAACTATGACTTCGCCAGAAGAGTTGACAAGAAGTACTTTGTGTCACACAAGAGACAGGGTTCTTTTGACGACGCTGTTCAGTTCTGCACCAAGAGGGGCTTGCTGCTGGCTTTGCCGAAAAACGAGGAGGAAAACACTGCTCTCACTCAAGTACTTGAAGGGGCTTTCAATAATGTGTGGCTCAATGTTGACAAAAGCAAAGAGGGAAAGTTTCAGCTAGATTTGAAAGGCCATCCCCTCACTTTTTCCAAATGGGGAGATGGGGAACCAAAAGTGCCTAATGGGGATAGGGGCTGCACAATGTTGACAGAGTCAGGTGCATGGCAGGTGACATCTGATTGCTCCTTCAATGCCTATATCATGTGTGAGATATAGGGACACCTCTATGAAATGCTGTTTCTGAGTTTACAATGAAATCTTTCTTCTCTTCAATTAGGATTCTCTAGGTTTTATCTCTAGGTTTTATCTCTAGGTATTATCTCTAGGTTTTATCTCTAGGTATTATCTCTAGGTATTATCTCTAGGTTTTATCTCTAGGTATTATCTCTAGGTTTTATCTCTAGGTTTTATCTCTAGGTTTTATCTCTAGGTTTTATCTCTAGGTCACTTGTATTTCCAGTTCTTCTGCACCTTTCATTCTTTCTTTTATTCAAATGAGCTAGTTAAAATGTGGGGTAGAATATAAAACGGAAAGGGAAACTTGTCGAATAAAGCAACAAACACATTTACTTTACACTTGTCTGTCTCCTTCACGCTCCCTCTCTCTGAACAGACTGGCTGCTGATCATGCACATGGCTACTTTTGACCTACAGTATGATGACACAGGAATAGCAAATATATATTTCCAAGCAAGACAATATCAAGTTAAACTTGTATGAATCGGCTGACTTAGACCTGGAACCCACCTAGTAAAAGCGATGCATCTCAACACCAAAAGAAGGTATTGTCTGTGAGGGACCCCCTCCTTAGTGCTGCTTTTATAGGTTTCTCTGGAGACATAATTACATGTTATCCATACCACCAGAGGGTGAAGGAGGACCCGTATCAGTGATTTTGACCAGATAGACAGATCCTTTGCCGAGTTATAGCTCCCCATGTACTTGCCTAAGATTGTACTTTTCTGTACCACGTATCATATGACCGTGTACAAAACCCAAATTACCTTATTTTTGTGCACACACAAATCTGCCAATGGTATACAAGGTCTGCCAATGGTACAAATATAACTGCAATACAGAAGTCAGATATACTCTGAATCTACACAGAGAGCTGTACTGGTGTGTATTGTCTGAAAAATCGTTATTCTAGGACAATTTAATTTGAAAGCATTTATTTGAATCCATGTTTCTCTATTAAGTTATACATATCATCAGAGGGTGGAGTGTTAACTGCATCAGTGATTTTGACCAGATAGACAGATCACCTGCAGATCACCTCATGTACTCACCTATGGTTATAACTGGTTATAACTAGGTATGACCGTGTACAAAATCACCTTACATTACCTTAGATATATGCTTAGTTGCGGTCAAAACAGCTCATAAAAGTATGTAAGTGGTATGAATACTTAGTAGAACTGTAGTACAGAAACCAGCTACCCTCTGAATGTACACATAATGCTGTATTGGTGTGTATTCTTCAAAAATACTTACTCTACTGAAAATGTTATGTAAATACCAGAATTCCTATAATATCCTCCAATGTTCTTTATGTGCAGCTTGTTAAGGTATTTTGGGTGCTATACCATTTGGTTTGAAGTAACTTAAAGGATTGAAGCATGCTGCCATAGCCCCTACCAGTCCCATTGTATCTCCAGCAGCGATGCTAAAGCAGATTTACCATCACCAACAAGTTTCTTTCCAGTCTTTTCTACCCGTTTCCAGTCTTTTCCATCCGTTTCCAGTATTTTCCATCCATTTCCAGTCTTTTCTGTCCCTTTCCAGTCTTTCTGTCCGTTTCCAGTCTTTCTGTCCGTTTCCAGTCTTTTCTGTCCGTTTCCAGTATTTTCCATCCATTTCCAGTCTTTTCTGTCCCTTTCCAGTCTTTCTGTCCGTTTCCAGTCTTTTCTGTCCCTTTCCAGTCTTTTCCATCCATTTCCAGTCTTTTCCATCCATTTCCAGTCTTTTCTGTCCCTTTCCAGTCTTTCTGTCTGTTTCCAGTATTTTCTGTCCGTTTCCAGTCTTTTCTGTCCCTTTCCAGTCTTTTCCATCCATTTCCAGTCTTTTCTGTCCGTTTCCAGTCTTCTGTCCCTTTCCAGTCTTTTCTGTCCGTTTCCAGTCTTTTCTGTCCCTTTCCAGTCTTTTCTGTCCGTTTCCAGTCTTTTCTGTCAGTTTCAGTTTTAGCCAATCTGACACAATAACATTCAACCTTGTCTGTTTATTATTATTTATGTCCAGTTACAATCTCAGACCATTCCTTCTCTCCAATAAGGTTATAATGGGAGAGTTAGTCCTTCTCTCCATAAGGTTATAATGGGAGAGTTAGTCCTTCTCTCCAATAAGGTTATAATGGGAGAGTTAGTCCTTCTCTCCAATAAGGTTGTAATGTGAGAGTTTAAGAACCAATATCATATCCAAGACAGACACTCTAGGTTCTTCTCAAATGGCACACTATTCCCTATGTAGTGCACTACTTCTGTTCAGGGGCTGTAGGGGTTGTAGGGCTGTAGGGGCTGTAGGGCTGTAGGGGATGTAGGGGCTGTAGGGGGTGTAGGGCTGTAGGGGGTGTAGAGCTGTAGGGGGTGTAGGGGTGTAGGGGTTGTAGGGCTGTAGGGGCTGTAGGGCTGTAGGGGCTGTTGGGGTTGTAGGGCTGTAGGGGTTGTAGGGCTGTAGGGGTTGTAGGGCTGTAGGGGCTCTTGGGGTTGTAGGGCTGTAGGGGCTGTAGGGCTGTAGGGCTGTAGGGGCTGTAGCGGTTGTAGGGCTGTAGGGGCTGTTGGGGTTGTAGGGCTGTAGGCGCTGTTGGGGCTGTAGGGGTTGTAGGGGCTGTAGGGGTTGTAGGGCTGTAGGGCTGTAGGGGTTGTAGGGCTGTAGGGGGTGTAGGGCTGTAGGGGGTGTAGGGCTGTAGGGGATGTAGGGCTGTAGGGGCTGTAGGGCTGTAGGGAGTGTAGGGCTGTAGGGGCTGTAGGGGTTGTAGGGCTGTAGGGGCTGTAGGGGTTGTAGGGCTGTAGGGCTGTAGGGAGTGTAGGGCTGTAGGGGGAGTAGGGCTGTAGGGGGTGTAAGGCTGTAGGGGCTGTAGAGCTGTAGGGGCTGTAGGGGCTGTAGGGCTGTAGGGGGTGTAGGGCTGTAGGGCTGTAGGGGGTGTAGGGGCTGTAGGGGCTGTAGGGCTGTAGGGCTGTAGGGGCTCTTGGGGTTGTAGGGCTGTAGGGGCTGTAGGGCTGTAGGGCTGTAGGGGCTGTAGCGGTTGTAGGGCTGTAGGGGCTGTTGGGGTTGTAGGGCTGTAGGCGCTGTTGGGGCTGTAGGGGTTGTAGGGGCTGTAGGGGTTGTAGGGCTGTAGGGCTGTAGGGGTTGTAGGGCTGTAGGGGGTGTAGGGCTGTAGGGGGTGTAGGGCTGTAGGGGATGTAGGGCTGTAGGGGCTGTAGGGCTGTAGGGAGTGTAGGGCTGTAGGGGCTGTAGGGGTTGTAGGGCTGTAGGGGCTGTAGGGGTTGTAGGGCTGTAGGGCTGTAGGGAGTGTAGGGCTGTAGGGGGAGTAGGGCTGTAGGGGGTGTAAGGCTGTAGGGGCTGTAGAGCTGTAGGGGCTGTAGGGGCTGTAGGGCTGTAGGGGGTGTAGGGCTGTAGGGCTGTAGGGGGTGTAGGGCTGTAGGGGCTGTAGGGCTGTAGGGCTGTAGGGGATGTTGGGGTTGTAGGGCTGTAGGGGTTGTAGGGCTGTAGGGGCTGTTGGGGTTGTAGGGCTGTAGGGGCTGTAGGGCTGTAGGGCTGTAGGGGATGTAGCGGTTGTAGGGCTGTAGGGGCTGTTGGGGTTGTAGAGCTGTAGGGGCTGTTGGGGCTGTAGGGGTTGTAGGGGCTGTAGGGGTTGTAGGGCTGTAGGGGTTGTAGGGCTGTAGGGGGTGTAGGGCTGTAGGGGGTGTAGGGCTGTAGGGGCTGTAGGGCTGTAGGGGCTGTAGGGCTGTAGGGAGTGTAGGGCTGTAGGGGCTATAGGGGTTGTAGGGCTGTAGGGGCTGTAGTGTTGTAGGGCTGTAGGGCTGTAGGGAGTGTAGGGCTGTAGGGGGAGTAGGGCTGTAGGGGGTGTAGGGGCTGTAGGGGCTGTAGGGGTTGTAGGGCTGTAGGGGCTGTAGGGGTTGTAGGGGCTGTAGGGGTTGTAGGGCTGTTGGGGCTGTTGGGGCTGTAGGGCTGTAGGGGCTGTAGGGCTGTAGGGGTGTAGGACTGTAGGACTGTAGGGCTGTAGGGGCTGTAGGGCTGTAGGGGTGTAGGACTGTAGGGGCTGTAGGGCTGTAGGACTGTAGGGGCTGTAGGGCTGTAGGGGTGTAGGACTGTAGGACTGTAGGGCTGTAGGGGCTGTAGGGCTGTAGGGGTGTAGGACTGTAGGACTGTAGGGCTGTAGGGGCTGTAGGGCTGTAGGGGTGTAGGACTGTAGGGGTGTGTTAATACATATGTTTACTATTGAGGGAGTTGTAATGAAATGCTGCATGTGTGTTTATTGAGCCCGATAGAGTTGACATTATGACGTGCAGGAGCTGGGCTGTAATAGGGCTGGAGACCAGCTATAAAGTGAGTGTAATGAAAAGCCAGGTAATTGTTTTGAAAGGGTAACAAGCCCTGGTTTCAATTAGGTTGTACTCCATCCCATCCCCCACCACCGCAGACAAGGAAAATCATGCCACCTCGCTCTATTATTCACAACTTTAGTTTTTTTTTCAATCAATAGAATCTTGAGAGAGAGAGGGTGAGGGAGAGAGTGAGAGAAAGATAGAGAGGGAGAGAGAGAGAGGGTGAGGGAGAGAGAGAGAGGGAGAGAGAGGGACGGAGAGGGAGAGAGAGAAAGTGGGTGAGGGAGAGGGACAAGAATGGATGTAGAGGGTGTTAAATTCTATTTCTCACTATTTTTCTAACTTGAAGTTTTGTTTTTAGCCACACCCAAGTCTTGTAATGAGTGGGAGAAACTCAACGTATTACTTTAGTGGAACACATGTTTTGAAACACACACACTAGGGTTGGGAAACACACACACACTCACTAGGGTTGGGAAACACACACACACACTAGGGTTGGGAAACACACACACACACTAGGGTTGGGAAACACACACACACTCACTAGGGTTGGGAAACACACACACACACTAGGGTGGGGAAACACACACATACACTAGGGTGGGGAAACACACACACACACTAGGGTGGGGAAACACACACACACACTAGGGTGGGGAAACACACACACACACTAGGGTGGGGAAACACACACACACACTAGGGTGGGGAAACACACACACACACACTAGGGTGGGGAAATAGTCTAGGATTCCATCTGGAATGCATAACAGATAGAATCCATCTCAACATCTCCTCTGGCTCAGGATCAGGA